>NW_027512809.1:137500-356658 GCF_048772815.1 Callospermophilus lateralis
TGCCTGCACCATGCAAGTCACATGTCTTTGGAAGCCAATGGCAGATCCAGGTGGTCCTACCAAAAATATTTATTCACACACCTACAGTCCACTGCTCTACACTCACTACTCAGCAGGCTCCAACTTATTGGCATCTCTGTTCTACACCATTATCACGAAACCCAGTCAATCAAGGCCCTGTCTGGTACACTCATGATCAGCAACCGGACATCCACAGGTTCTCCAGTGCCACCTGGTCATGGGAATTTCAAAAGTTTCATGGTATTTATATCACCATTTTTCAAAGATGAAGTTTGAGGCACTGTGGGTTTCAATTCATTCAGGAACCATTAAATGGTGAGGAAGCTCATTTAAATGAAAGCTCTGGAGAACTCTCACAGGCAAGCCTTTCCAAAGAGTGGCCAAAAGGTCACATGAATCCAGGACCATTGAGGTCTAAAATGTGAGGTCCATGAGTGTTTGGAATCTCAACTATGGCTGCAAAGTCTTTAAGAATAAAATATTGGGATATCGTGGCTTAGATTTCCCAAGCTCTGTGGAAAGCCATCCTGGGAATAGATCTCATTTTCCAAGGGCGATTCTCATGCATGGCCTCCTAAAATTGCAACACTATTTATTGCAATACTTCTCTGAGGTCAGTTCTAAAACTCAGTCTCTAAGGGGAATCATACCAGAGTTCAAGCCCAGGTGGACAAAGTCATCTCTTCCAACCACCACACAAATGACCACAGTTAAAACCAAAACACTCCCATATGGCCCTCATCTTCGTTTATATAGACACTCATCATAACCACTGGCTGGAGGTTTCCATAAGGTGCGCAGACCAAGACAGTGTCCAAAATATGTTCCCTTTCCTCTCATTTGCCTAAAGTCAGGGTGGCCTGGACACTTGCTGTGAACCTGAAGTAATCAAATACTCCTGTCATTAATTCAGGTCCACTTCTCCAATTTGAGGCCAACTGACCGTGGGGTTTAGAATCTTTATTTGAATTGGAGTCATGGAAAACTCAAGCACCTATAGCCTAGCCTCTGTAAGTTGGAAAAATTCATTTCACTCAAAGAATCCCTATTCTCACTTGATGGAGGTCAGGAATCTTACAGAGGAAGGCGACAGACTTCATCCCAAAGACTGCTCTTTTGGCCATTTTGGTTTGGGATGCACACATGGGAAATTTCTTTAAATCCATCAGGTGTTGAGAATCTAAGCCACAGCCTCACTCAGGGCCAAGGGGCTGATTCAGACAATCCCTTTCCAAAGCAATTAAGCAAAGAGCCACAGGTATACCCATTCATTTCCATTTGAAAACTGTTTTCTTCAGGCTTCACAAAGGGATGGCCTGAGTCAAAGACCTTCCTGACATTCAGTGCAACAGAACAATAGGTAAGCAAAAGGCCCAAAGCAGGGTTTCTCCACTGAGACTTTCCTGGTCACACTGATATCTGAGTTTTCTGAGATGCTCGCCATTCACTTCAGCTATCCAGTTCATGGCCATGTTACAGAGTTTGGAGGAGGTACATATCTTGGACACAAAACCATGGGCTTATTCTGGAGAGTGGCCAGAATTCAGTAAGAAAACAGGAACTTAGAAAGATAGTAGGTGTTGCCCATCCATAAGGCAAGCTACAGTCCATTCATCAATTTGGCTGGATAAATGCTGTGAAGCTTTCTACTAGATAGGACACATCCATTGATGCATTTTTTTTAATGTCTACAACCCCGGACACAATGTGATACACAGACATAGAAACACTCGCCTTGTCAAACGACTTACTAGAAACAGTCCACTCCAAACTAAACAAACCTACTTTTCTACCTATTCAAAGAACATGACACAAGACCACAAACTCATAACCACAAAAAAAAGGCACCTCCTTCGCCCAGGTAGGTCTGTGACTATCCTGAGTGTCCTCTGACTTGTGGGCCAATAATGTTCCCCCGAAATGGCCTGTCCTGTCTTAGATCTGGTCTCCTTGGCCAACTCCGTGAATTTGTCAGGAGCCAGCGGTGAGCCTCTACTTGCTTTCTCAGGAAAAGCTCTGCTTCAGAGCTTTCTTGCATTTGGCCTTCCTCACATCTGTAGGTACCAAGAAAGACTGACTCTGTCTTTGTAAATCCAAACAAGTGAGACCACTGGGGATGGGACTGGGACTGGCTATGGGTGCCTGGCATCCTGGATCCCAAGTTCAGAGAGTTCCATCACCACTGAAGTGTGATGGAACTGTTTTTAGTTCCTCCTTCAGGAACTGAATGAGGTCACTCTCTTGGCAACCACTTTGTCCAAACGTTGCTTCCAAGGTTCCCATGAGATGGAGGCTGGCCCTAATTCCTGTGACACTTTAACAAGTTTGAATTGTATATCAACCATAATCTCCCAGGAACAGATCTACACACAGGCCTGGGTTGGCTCATGTTCTCTGCTTTAAGAATAGAAGATGATTCAGACACAACCCTTTATCCTGACCAAGCCGTTTGCCATGGAAGATGCCTTTTGCTCTCTCAGGTCCTTCATAGCTGCCTACATATTCTCCAGGGATCATTTCGCCATGGACATTTGAGGTTATCACCAGGTGGAAGATCCATTACATTCCAGTATTATAAGACCAACTCTTTCCCTGCTTTTCTGTAAAGTAAGATTGAGGGAATACTGTATGGTTAGGGTTAATAACAGGTTCGATTTGGGTTAGGAATCATTTTGCTGGGTGAATAATGGTATTGGGAACCTGCGATATTTATAACAATATAGAGGTGAAATGTATGCATGAAAACAGAAATCTAAGTATGATTTGAAGCCCAGAAGGGCATTGGGCCCTTGCTTGGGATACTTAGCATTGAATTAACTTCTGAACAGATGTCTCAGATAAATCGATATACAATGGCATATGACCTTGTACCTTGGATGATTGAATTTAGAAAAGAACATCCAGTCAAAAAGGGATAGTCAGTAGGATTAGAAAGATAGTAGTTAGGATTAGGAAGGAGAGTGCATGTAGAATTTGCAACAAAAGTTCTTTAGCAATAGGTTTTCGGTTAGAGAATGAATTTAAATGTCAGCACATGTGAAGAGTCAGTCACAATGATGAAATTGGGAAAATATGTAGGAAAGCAGATATAAATAGAGACATTAGGTAATCAGGCAAAGTATATAGTGAGTGATAGGATTAGACATTTTCAACAGGGTTGAGGTTGAATATATTATCTTAGGAAGAAACAAATATGTAGTCACCAATAGGATTTACATTTGAGAGCATTAGGCAACCTGGACATGATATTTTTAGTAATCCATGTTCACTTTCCATTTAGGCTTTGGTACAATCATAAATGTGAACTTTGAATTCTGTGCCCAGAATATTTCTGTGATTAAATATATATATATATATATATATATATATATATATAGATCATTTGACATGATATTTCTCCACCATTTTTAGGAGCAATATTGACTGACTACTACTGACTGATAGGTATAGATTCTTTATGTGATTTGGCGTCATGAGAAAACCCAAGCACCTCTTCATGGCTTGAAGAACTCATTTGACCCAAAGAGCCACAAGTGATGCTCATTCATTTCCGTTTGAAAACAGCTTTCTTCAGGCTTCACAAAGGGGTGACCTGAGGCAAAGAACTTCCTGATATTCTGGGCAACAGAACAATAGGTAAGCAAATGGCCCAAAGCAGGGTTTCTCCACTGAGACTTTCCTGATCACACTCTCCCAGCTCACGTGTAAAGTTAGATTGAGGGAAAAGTCTATGGTTAGGGTTAATAACATATTCGATTATGGTTAGGAATCATTCTGAAGGATGAATAATGGTATTGGGAGACTGGGATATTTACAAGAATATATAGGTGAAATACAAGTATGAAAACAGAAATCTAGGTACAATTTGAAGCCCAGAAGGGCATTGGGCCCTTGAGTGGGTTACTTAGCTTTGAGTTATGTCCTGCCCAGATGTCTCAGATAAATCGATATTCAATGGCATAGGACCTTGTACCTTGGATGATTGAATGTTGAAGAGAACATCCAATTAAAAAAAGAAAGTCCGTAGGATTAGGAAGATAGTTGCTAGGTTTAGAAACAAGAGTGAGTATAGGATTTGGACAAAAAGTTCTCTAGCAATAGGTTTTCAAGTAGAGAGTGAATGTAAATATCAGCACATGTGAAGAGTCAGTCACAATGAGAACTGGGGAAAATATGTAGGAAAGCAGATGTCAATAGAGACTTTAAGAAATCAGGCAAAGTTTAAAGTGAGGGATAGGATGAGATATTTTCAACAGGCTTGAGATTGAATATATAATCTTAGGAAGAAACAAATATATAGTCAACAATAGGATTTACATTTGAGAGCATTAGGCAACCTGGACATGGATGTTTTTAGTAATGCATGCTCACTTTCCTTTTAGGCTTTGGTACAATCATAAGAGTGACCTTTGTTTTCTGTGTCCAGAATGTTACTGTGATAAAATGTATATGTAGATTAGGTGACATGAGTATTTCTTCCACCATTAGTGGGAGCAATATTTTGAAGACGTATAAATTCGTATTGGGGGAACAAAGAGGTGTACCATGTGTCTATGAATATAGAAATAATGCATGAATAGACCATACTGTGAACAAATAATGTAACTGGTTCCAACTTTAAATAATTGATTTAATTAATATCTGAAAATGTAAAGGAAATCTTAAATTGATATACATACATTCATTATAACCAGTCATAAATCTAACGGTAATATTAGGGTTATGGTTTATCAAGAAGAATGTGTGAGTTTTGCTTCAAAAGTGATTATGGAAATCGAAAATAATGTGTTTGAAAAGAAGTCTCATGAAAAGACCAGTCAAAAAATCTGGAGGAATATATGTGTTCTGAAGCAGGAAGTGATTGAAATTGAAACAAATGCCTATAAATTTGTGAACTTGTGGATGAAATATATATCCTATGATGTGCATAAACTGAGAAAATAGTAATGTACCACTGTTGAATAAAAATGAACCGGAAAATACACATCATGTCCCATAGGAAACTACTTGCATTGATATTAAACTGGGTATTACTGTAGAAATATTAGGATTTGTATGCACCATCCACTGAAGTTATCTTTCAGTACTAGGTAACAAATATGTATTTCAGGTTGATGAATATTTCTGAGAATTATCTTGTGAAAAGTTGATCATAAATCCACATACATGAATATGAATGATTTTAAGGAGTGTATAATAAGACTCATATATTTCATATTTTGAAAAATTTGTAGAGTGTGTATTCCAATCAAAATTCATCATGAAATATATATGTCATCCACAGATGCAAAAATATTTATTTCACTGAAAATGGATTTATGTATAATGTTATTCTACTAGGAAGCTCACCCATATTTTGAATTTTCAGTTCCAACAATGTTTAGGAGGAGTGATCTCTTCTCATAATTTGTATCTGCCAAGTCAGCCACCTCACAAAAATGTACATGTGATACTATATGTGCATATAAAAATACATGTGCTGAATAGGCTACAGAGAAATGAGACAGGAATTTGTTGAGAGCCACAGCTGAAGGGGCCCCAGCAAACTTCCAGCTGCCAGCAAATTTCCAGCTGCCGGCTGATTATTGGCTCACAGCGACCTCAGCATCATCTAGCTGATTGGCTCCTCTGTGGTGATGCTCATTGGGCTGTTTCCCTGCCCTTTCAGACCATGGAGCTGCTCCTTGGGGAACTTTTTTGGCTCCACCCAGCCAATCGGCCTCAAGAGCAGTAGGATAGTGGCAGGTGGAGAGGCTTGTGTGTGTGAGAGAGACTTTACAAGGAAGCCAGTAGTGGCAGTTGGGCTCTGAGGGTTTTTCCTGAGGAGTTGTTTTGTTTGCCGTGTGTGGTTCTAAAAATAAAGTTAGTTTTTTTTTTTTTTTTTTTTTTTTTTTTGACAAGTGGCTCCTGAATCATGCCCAGCCAGACTGCAGCATTTTGTGGCTCACATGGGGAACGACTGAGGGTAAGTGATAAGGTAAACTGCTTGCCCCTGTGGGCAAGGTGAAAGGATGGGTAGCCATTTTAAGATGACTCCTTTGTTTTGCTTCACTTTTGTTTTAAGTTGCCTGTTCCTGGAGATGAGTGGGATGGAAGAAAAACCACTCACATCTGAGAAAAAACTATTTACGTCTGAGGAACAGATAGGTATAAAGGACGGATGCACATGTCAGGAGGATAGAAAGGCTATAATGACTTTTTGTTGTTCCCTTTTTAATTCATTCTGTCTCAGTTTTGTTTGGCGTCATCTTGTTGGGTTGTATTATAATAGAAATACGGGATCAGAAATTAGTAAAAAAACAAACTGAAAGAGTGTTAAATAAATTGTTAGAGAAAGGAGGCATCTCAGAAATATCAAGGACAGTCAGGGCATTTGTTGATACAATACAAAAATGTAGCCCATGGCTTTTGAAGGAGGAGTCATTAAATATATCACAATGGAACCATCATGGTGAAGATTTAAAAGGATTAGAAAAGAGCAGCCGAGGGACTATGCCAGTTGGCACATTGCCATTGTGGACGTTCATATCTGGTTTGCTTAGTCCAAAGCCTTCAGTTCAGACAAAGATAGAGGAACCAAGTTTAGAGCATAAAAAGCAATCAGGGGCAAAGTTAAAAAAGGAGACTGCTACTAACACCTTTCTGTCACCAGAGGATGTAAATGTCCAACTAACAAGGCCACCTCCATGTGCTGGGAGGCCCCCAACCCCAACAGTTGATAGTTCGGATCCTGAGACAGGATCTCAAGTATTAACATGCCCTGTATTTGAGGTAGGAGGGCAGCGAATTCACCATGCTTTAAATTTCAAAATAGTGAAGCAGCTAAAAGAGGCTGTAACAACATATGGTCCTCAAGCACACTTCATTGTAAGCTTGGTCGAATCTATTAACACCTTGAACATGACGCCAGCAGATTGGGCTAATATGTGTAAAGCTGTGCTAAATGGAGGTCAATACCTATTATGGAAGGTTGCCAATGAGGAATTTTGCAAAGAGATGTCTAGGCGAAATGCAGCAGCTGGTTATCCTCAGAGAAATCTAGATTTGTTGTTAGAAAAGAGACCTTCTGAGGATCAGCAACAACAAATTCCATATGATCCTGGCATATACGCACAAATTGCTGTAGAGGCAGTTAGGGCATGGAAGACTTTACAAGGACATGGAGGTTTACAAGGTCAATTATCTAAGGTAATACAAGGAGCTAATGAATCTTACGCTGGATTTGTAGATAGGCTTATTGAAACAGCTACAGAGTTTTTGGAAATACAGAACAAGCAATGCCATTATTAAAACAACTGGCTTATGACCAAGCGAATCATTGCTGCAGAGGTATCATTAGACCATGGAAACATGAAGATTTAAACACATTTATTAAATTTGGTAGAGACATTAATGAACAAGAGCAAGTCGTGGCAGCTGCAATAAAACAGGCTTTAGATGCCAGAGACATTAATGAAAAAGGGCAAATTGTGGCAGCTTTAGTAAAACAGGCTTTAGAAGACAGGCCAAGAACATGCTACAATTGTGAACAAACAGGACTTTTTAAAAGGAATTGCCCCATAGGAGGAGGGTTTAACAAAACTAGGTATCAAAGGACTAGAATACCGGGTATTTGGCCACAATGACGTAGAGGGAGACATTGGGCTAATGAATACCATTCTCAAACCACCATAGAGGGTACTTCATTATCAAAAAACAAACAAGCACCAGGTGTTTATCCACGATATCATGAAGAAAGGCATCCGGCTCCATTGCCAAAAAATGGACAGGGGGGCCCAATGCTCTGGGGCCCGAAACCGCAAATATATGGAGCACTGGAGGAAACCAGCAACCCCATCAGTGTAGTGCCCACGACACATTGTTCATCAGATCCCTCATCAGACAAACCAGAGGGAGCGCAGGGTTGGACATCTGTGCCTCCGCCAGATCAATACTAACTCCAGAGATGGGAGTTCAAATCATTCCCACAGGGGTGAAACGACCTCTTCCCAAAAGAACAGTAGGCTTATTATTGGGATGCAGCTCTTCTACTCTAAAAGGACTTATGATGAGTCCTGGGGTAATTGATCCCGATTATGAAGGTGAAATAAAAATTATAGCCAGTTTTCCAAAGGGTATATCAGTAATTTCTCCAGGAGATAGAATAGCACAATTAATAATAATACCCAGCCCACATGATAAATTTTACAGTTATGCTGTAGAAAGGGGTTCCAAAGGATTAGGCTCCACAGGTGTAGATTGGGCTATGCTTTCTTTAAATTTATATTCTCGCCCCATGCTAAAACTAAATATTCAAGGACATGAATTCAATGGGCTACTGGATACAGGTGCAGACCTTAGCATCATCTGTCGTCAAGAATGGCCAAAACATTGGCCATTACAACAAGCCACTCAAACGCTTCGAGGCCTAGGAGTGGCGACTAATCCCCATAAAAGTGCAACAGTATTAGATTGGAAGGATCCTGAAGGATGTGAAGGAACTATACAGCCATATGTATTGGAACATCTTCCCGTAAATTTATAAGGATGAGATGTCCTAGATCAATTAGGTTTGACATTAACAAATAACATCAATCAAAATTCACCCACTATTATGGCTAGACAAGATTTTAGGAAAGGAAAAAGATTAGAAAAGCAAGAACAAGGTATAGCAACACCAATACAAAAAGATCAAGGAACAGATAGATATGGGTTGGATTTTCAGAAAGGGCCACTGAGACAATAAATATTACTTGGAAATCAGAAAGACCAGTATGGGTTCCTCAGTGGCCCCTGACTAAAGAAAAGATACAAGTAGCCCATGACCTGGTCAAACAACAATTAGCGGAAGGACATATACAACCTTCTGTGTCTCCCCATAATACTCTCATTTTTGTCCTTAAAAAGAAATCTGGTAAATGGAGATTATTGCAAGATTTAAGAGCCATTAATAATGGGATGGTTTTTATGGGACCTGCTCAATCAGAGATTCCTCAATTGTGTGCTTTGCCAAAAACTTGGTATGTTTTCGTTGTAGATATTAAAGATCGTTTTATTTTCAATTCCAATTCATCCTGAGGATATTCCAAGTTTTGCATTTACTATACCTGCACTGAATCATGAAGGTCCTGACAAGAGATATGAGTGGAAAGTACTCCCTCAAGGGATGGCTAAAAGCCCAACTATGCGTCAAATTTATGTTAACAAAGTAATCCAGCCAGTTAGAAATCAAATTCCTGAAATACAAATTTTTCACTATATGGATGATGTATTATTAGCACACAAAGTTAAAAACCCATTGCTAGAATGGTATGCCACACTTACAAACGTATTAAAAAATTATAACCTAGAGATAGCAATAGGTAAAATACAATTAAATTTTCCAATTAATTATTTAGTAGCTCTATTATCCTCAACCATGGTCAGTCAACCAAAAATTCAAATACGAGTAGATCAACTCAAATCAATTAATGACTTTCAAGAGTTATTAGGAGACTTAAATTGGATAAGGCCTCATCTAGGTATACCAACAGGAGAGTTGGGACCTTTATTTGATATCCTAAAAGGACCATGAGATCCAAATTCACTCAGAATGTTAACGCCTGAAGCAAGAAAAGCAATAAAAATCATTGAAACATATATGGGAAATATGCTTTTGGATAGAGTTGATATAATTTTGCATTTATTATTTATTGTACTAACAACAAAAAAAATATTTCTACAGGAATATTTTGGGAAGAAGGTCCATTATTATGGATACATTTATCTTATTCTTCTAACACTATTATTACTTGCTATCCTGAGGCTGAGGGAGAATTAATACTCATAGGAATAAAAGCAGCAAAAAGAGTGTGTGTGGAATTTCACCCAATAAAATTATTACTCCATATACTATGAATCAAATTGATGAATTAGCTAATTAGTTAAATACTTGGGCAATAATCGTGTGTAAATCTAATGTTTCATTTTGATAACCACTTACCATCTTATCTTTTATTGTCTTTTTGGTCATCGCATCCTGTAATTTTTCCAAAAATGACAAGAAAACACCTATCATGAATGCTCCAAATATATTCACCGATGGGTTAAATAATGGTACAACAGCAATAGTTACACCTGATCCAACTTTTATATTTTTAGTACCAAAACAATCAGCTCACAAGGTAGAGCTTAGTACAGTATTACAAGCTTTTGTGATTTTTAAAGATTCTGTATTTAATTTATTTTCCGATAGTCAGTATATAGTTAATGCTATAGTATCCCTTGAAGATGCTGGTAGGATTTCCCCTTTCTCTACTGTTTTCTCTTTGCTTTCCACTATACAAAGTCTAATCTGGGACAGAAAAGATCCATTCTTTATAGGACATATCAGGGCACATACAGGATTGCCTAAAGCCCTTAGTTTGGGCAATGATTTAGCAGATAAAACTACAATTGACATACATACATATTTTCTTTACACTAGAAGAAGCAATAAATTTTCTTAAAAAGTTCCATGTCAATGCTTATACTTTACAAAAGCATTTCAAAAAAACTAAGGAACATCTAGACAAATTATAAAACAATGTCAAAATTGTGTGACCTTTTTACCACAAGTTAATCTTGGAGTCAATTCTAGAGGATTGATACCTAACCATATTTGGCAGATGGACGTCACACACTTGCCAGAATTTGGAAAATTAAAATATTTGCATGTTACAGTTGATATTTGTTCTGGATTTTTAATGGGCTCCCTTCATGCTGGAGAAAAAAACTAAAGATGTTATAGCTCATTGCTTACAAAATTTTGCCACTGTGGGCATTCCAAAACAGTTAAAAACAGATAATGCCCCCGGTTACACTTCTAACTCTTTTAAACAATTTTGCTCATCATTTGGCATTACTCATATAACAGGAATCCCATACAATCCACAGGGACAAGGCATAGTTGAAAGAGCAGATCAAACAATAAAAATGCACTTATTAAAGCACAAAGACGGAATTGAGAAGGGGTATATATTCCCCAAAGATAAACTTAAATTAACGCTTTTTACTCTAAACTTTTTAAACTTGGATTCATCAGGACTTAGTGCTGTGGAAAGGCATATGTTTCCAAAAAATGTGCATAAGCCCAAGGTCCTTTGGAAGGATATTCTAATAGGACAATGGAAAAGTGTTGACCCAGTAATTGTCTGGAGTCGGGCGTCTGTTTGTGTGTTTCCACAGGAAGAACAGCAGCTGATTTGGATTTTGGAGAGATTAACTAAAGTCCTGACCCAGTGATTGTCTTTAGTCAGGGGTCTGTTTGTGTGTTTCCACAGGAAGAACAGCAGGCAATATGGATTCCAGAGAAATTAACTAAAGTGATTTCTATAGACCAAAAAGAAGATGATTTGGCTCAAATTCATAACAGCTGATATCCAAAACTCCAGTTTGGCTATCCTTACATCTGCGACAGAACCAGGATGCTTTTTTCAATATCTATTTTATTATTGCCCTTTCCCACATCATGAAGTTCTATTTTCTATTTTTTTTTTTTTTTGAGCTCATACAGACCTAGGTTAATGTTTTGCTGATCAGTTCTATTTTTTGACTATAGAGTTTTTAGACATTCCAATGGTGATTTCACCTGTAAAAAGTTATAAGGCCTTTACTATTATGTTATGTGTTGTATATATTATATTATTTGTGCACACTTGTGTTTTGTGTTTTATGTTTGAATGTACATATATCCATATATCATATATGATGTGCGCTCATGAAAAAATGGATCCAATTTTTTTTTTTATTCACGTGATTTAAATAGTTTAATTTAAATTGGGTAAACAACTGTTGAGGATTGTTTTAATATGTGAACAAAAAAAGGAGTTTAGCAGAACTGTTTGTTGACTTTCACCTTTCCTTTTCATTATATTTAATAATTCTCTTCAAGATAATGTAAATTGTTAAGATAATTGGGTTTTTTAGTGCCTTCTGGAATGGTAAGTAATTTTTTCTTTAGCCATTATTGCCAGAATTCCAATCTTCAACCCAGTGCTGGTGAAGACAAAGATAAAACCAATCTACAGCTTCTGCAATAGCCATCACTGAACTGCTTGCAGAACTTGCCTGGAATATATATCACTTGTATGCATTGTGAACTAACATGTATGCATTGTGAACTATCTGTTGGTGCAGCGACTTGTGGTAGTGTTGGGGTAATTTTGCTGATGCTCTCATTGGTGGTACAATTTTTCCAAAAGGAGACATCAATTGGCTTGGTCTATCTTCCCTATTCTCACTTTATAGAGGTCAGGAACCTTACAGAGGAAGGCGAAAGACTTCATCTGCAATGACTGTACTTTCGGCCATTTTGGTTTTGGATGCACACATGGGATCTTTCTTTAGATCCATAAGGGGCTGAGAATTTAATCAACAGCCTCACACAGAGCTAAGAGGCTGATTCAGACACATCCCTTTCCAAAGCAATTAAGCAAAGAGCCACAGGTCATTTCCATTCATTTCCATTTGAAAACTGTTTTCTTCAGGTTTCACAAAGGGGTGGCCTGAGGCAAAGAACTACCTGACATTCAGGGTAACAGAACAATATGTAAGCAAAAGTCCCAAAGCAGGGTTTATCCACTGAGACTTTTCTGGTCACAGTGATCTGAGTTTTCTGAGATTCTCGCCATTCACTTCAGCTATCCAGAACATAGCCATGTCACAGACCTTGGAAGTGATTCATATCTTGGACACAAAACCATGAGCCTCTTCTGGAGAGTGGCCAGAATTCAGGAAGAAAACAGCAACTTAGGAAATTAGCAGGTGTTGCCCATCGATAAGGCAAGCCAAAGTCCATACATAAATCGGGCAGGATGAATGCTGGGAAGCTTTCTACCAGACAGGACACATCCATTGAATCATTCTCTTTTCTAATGTCTACAACCACGGACACAGTGCGATACACAGACATAGAAACAGTCACCTTGTCAAATGACTTATTAAAAACAGTTCACTACAAACCAAACAAACCACCTTTCCTACATATTCTCAGAATATGAGACAAACCAAAAAACCACACCCACATAACAAAGGCACCTCCTTCCCTCAAATGGGTCTGTGACTATCCGGAGTGTCCTCTGACTGGTGGGCCACAATATGTTCCCCTGAGATGGCCTGTCCTGTATGAGATTAGGTCTCCTTGGTCAACTCTGTGAACTTGTCAGAAGCCAGGGGTGAGCCTCTACCTGCTTGCTCAGAAAAGGCCCCTCTTGAGAGCTTTCCTGTTATTTGGCCATTCCCACATCGGTAGGTATCAAGAAAGATTGACTCTATCCTTGGAAAATCAAAACAAGTGAGACCACTAAGACTGGGACTTGGACTGGCTCTGGGTGCCTGGCTTACTGGATCTAAGTTCAGAGAGTTTGATCACCACGGAAGTGACGTAAGTCACTTCCTTCAGGAATTGAATGAGTTCACTGCCTTGGCAACCACTTTGTCCTAAGAGTTGACTCCAAGGGTCCCATTAGATGGAGGCTGCCCCTGCTTCCTGTGACACTTTCACAAGTTAGAATGGTATATCAACCATAGGCACACAGGAACAGCTCTCCACACAGGCCTGGTTTGGTCCATCTTCTCTACATTAATAAGTGAGAGGCTGATTCATACATATCCCTACATCCTGACCAGGTTGTTTTCCATGGAAGATGACTCTTGCTCTCTCAGGTCTTTCATAGCTGCCTACAACTTATCCAGGTGTCATTTATGTAGGACATTTGAGGTTCTCAATAGGTGGAAGATCGCCTACATTCCTGTATTGAAATACCAACTCCTTCCCTGCTCTTCTGTAAAGTTAGATTGAGGGAAGAGTGTATGATTAGGGTGAATAACAGGTTCGATTTGGGTGAGGAATCATTCTGAGAGTTGAATAACAGTATCGGGAACCCGTGATATTTACAAGAATATATAGGTGAAATATAAGTATGAAAACAGAAATCTAGTTAAGATTTGAAGCCGAGAAGGGCATGGGAACTTGATTGGGATACTTAGCGTTGAATTACGTTCTGAATAGATGTCTCAGATAAATCGATATACAATGGCATAGGACCATGTACCTTGAATGATTGAATGTAGAAGAGAACATCAAGTCAAAAAGGAATACTCGGTAGGAACAGGAGATAGTAGTTTTAGGAAGAAGAGTGAGTATAGGATCTGGACCAAAAGTTCTTTAGCAATATGGTTTCAGTTGAGAGTGAATGTAAATGTTAGCACATGTGAAGAGTCAGTCACGATGATGAACTGGGGAAAATATGGAGGAAAGCAGATATTAATAGAGACATTAGGAAATCAGGCAAAGTATAAACTGAGTCATAGGACTAGACATTTTCAACAGGGTTGAGTTTGGATATATAATGTTAGAAAGAAACAAATATGTAGTCACCAATAGGATTGACATTTGAGAGCATTAGGCAACCTGGACATGGGTGCATTTAGTAATCCATGCTCATTTTCCATTTAGGCTTTGGTACAATCATAGGAGTGACCTTTGTTTTATGTGTCCAGAATATTACTGTGATAAAATGTATATGTAGATCAGGTGACATGGGTATTTCTTCCACCATTTCTGGGAGCACTATTTTGAAGAAATATAAATTAGTATTGGGGGTAAAAAGGGTATACCCTGTGTCATAGAATATATTGATAATGCATCAATTGACCATCATGTGAATAAATAATATAACTGGTTCCACTTTAAATAATGGATTGAATTGATATCTGAAAATATATAAGAAATCTAATATTGATATACAGTCATTCATTCCAACGAGTTATACATCTAATGGTAATATTAGGGTTATGGGTTATCATGAAAGGTGTGTGGGTTTTGCTTCAAAAGTGATTACGGAAATCAAAAATAATGTGTTTGGAAAGAAGTCTCATGAAAATATCAGTCAAGAAACATGGAGAAATACATGTGTTCTGAAGCAGGAAGTGACTGAAAGTGAAACAAATGCCTATCAATTTGCTAACTTGTGGATGAAATATGTATCCTATGATGTGCATAAACTGAAGAAATAGCAATGTACCAGTGTTGAATAAAAATGAACATCAAAATACACATCATGTCCCATAGAAATCTACTTGAATTAATGTTAAACAGGGTCAGTTACTCTAGAAATGTTAGGATATGTATGCACCATTCAACGAAGTTAGTTTTCAGTACTAGGAAACACGTATGTATTTTAGGTGGATGAGTATTTCTGAGAATAATCTTGTGAAAAGTTGATTATTAATCCACATACATGAATATAAATGAATTTAGGGAGTCTACAATAAGACACATGTTTCATATTTTGAAAAATCTAGACAGAGTGCATATATATATATATATATATGTATATATACATATATATATATATATACACACACACAGAGAGAGAGACATTAAAAATTGCAATATATATGCCAATCGAAATTTATCGTGAAATATATATCATCATCAGATCCAAAAATATTAATTTCACTGAACATGGATTTTTGTATAAGGTTGTTCAAATAGGAAGCTCACCCATGGGTTGTATTTTCAGTTCCAACAGCGTTTACGAGGAGTGGTCATTTCTCACAATTTGTATCTGCCAATCAGCCTCCTCATGAGACTGTATGTGTGATAACCAGGTAGGATTCTATATGTGCATATAAAAACACATGTTCTGAATAAGCTAGAGAGAATGGGAGACAGTAATTTACATATTTGTTAACTTTAAAAACACATGGAAAACTATTTCAATTAAAAATTGACTAGATTTATTACTCCTACCCTATATAATGCAAAAGGCAAGTCCAACTATACACCATGCCTCCTATGAAATGCTTGTATTTCTATTTTGTTTGAGTTATTTTTCTCCATCATATTAGGATTAGTAGTCAGAGTCTATTAGGATATGGGTTAATGTCAGGGATTCAGTATTTCAAATAAATGCTGCACACAAATTTTTGCACTCTCATAAAGAAAAATGCCTTGACATTACCCTCGCCTGAAGTAAGACACAATTAGAGGAGAAGAGTTAAAAATTCTGTGAATACATATCTGGAATGGAATACGCTCAGGAGTTCACAACCTTGGAGGTGGTAGAGGAGTTTCCAAAAGTAAGGGACAGGGTAAACACTCAACAAACATGGAGCTCTGCTGGCCTAAAGACTTCTTGAGAAACTGCCTCTGAGGTTGCGCACTTGAAATATAAGTATTTGTCAGGAGCTTCCTTTGTAGTGAGACCATCAAAGCTGGGTGTGCATGTATGTGACCTGGAGGACATAGTTTCTTATTTTCCACTGAACATGAGGCAGCAGTGCTGATTTCTCTCTATGTAGGTTAACAGTGTCCACTGGGGGCTAAGTTTCATTCTGTGTGGACTGTGAAGCCATTTGGTCATCCTCCACTTTTCGTGGTATTTCTTACTGCTGCACTGGGAGTTTGTTATTTGCTTCACGAAATACAAGTAGTTCACCTGGTACAGTGCTGGAGGGAGTTCTGTCACCTGTGGTGGGTAAGGGTCTGCAAGAGAATGCACCAACCATGCTTCTATCCCACATAGCTTTTCCCTTGACCATAGCATCCTGATTCTGAACATTGCCCTGAAACCTCTCCAAATAACAAGATGCCTTTACATATAAGGGTCTGCTGGCTGCACCATGTCAGTCACAAGCCATTTGGAAGACAATGGAAGATCCCCATGGCCCCACCACAGATGTTTTATCACACACCTGCCCTCCACTGCTCTAGGCCCACTACTCAGAAGGCTCCAACTTACTGGCATCTCTGTTCTACACCATTTGCATGAAACCCAGTGAATCAAGGCACTGTCTGTTATACTCATGATCAGAAACCGGACATCCAAACTTTCTCCAGTGGTACCTGGTCCTGGGAATTTCAAAAATTTCATGGTATTTATCTAGCCATTTTTCAAGGATGAAGTTGGAGGCACTGTGGGTTTCAATTCATTCAGGAACCTTTAAATTTTGAGAAAGCTGATTTCAATGAAATCTCTATAGAACTCTCACAGACAAGGCTTCTCAAAGAGTGGCCAAAAGGTCACATGAAACCAGGCCCATTGAGGTCTACAGTGTGAGTTTCATGTGTGTTTTGACTCTCAACTATGGCTGCCAAGTCATTCAGAATAAAATCATGTGATATCCTGGCTGAAATTTCCAATGCTCTGTGGAAAGCCAACCTGGGCCTAGATCTCAGTTTCCAAGGGCAACTCTCATGTGTGGCCTCTTATAATCCCAACACAATTCATGACACCTCTTCTCTGAGTTCAGTTCCAGAACTCAGTGTCTAAGGGGAATCACACCAGAGTTCACACCCAGGTGGACCCAGTCTGTTAGGGTAAAAGAAATTGAAGTTAAAGTGTAAAATAGCGGGTGTTGTAAAGTTTCTAAGCTGCAAAGCCTGAGTTAAAATGTAAAGGACCAGGTATTGTTAAGTTCCCATGCTAAACCTAAAACCTGAAATTCCTGTAGCTGTTAGGACAATCCTTTCACTGCCCATTAAATATTCCCCCTGACCATCCAGTCGTTTAATAATCTAGGACCCTGTGCAGCTTGGCACCTAAGCATATCAGGGCCCAAACCAATCAGTTTGAATGTACCCCCCTCCTTAGTATTGACCTATCAGCCCCGCCCGACCTGATTCCACCAATGAATGTGCTAATCAAGTTGGAGAGTTGTTGTTCGATTTTCCGGCTGATCAAGATGATTTCCTCTGATATATATAAAGCCTCTGCCTACCCAAAAAGTGTACTGAAGCACTGCTTAACCTCTTCTCGGGGATCTGGGCTGCTGTTGCTTGTTGAGTGAGCACAGAGCCCCAGCGAACTGAATTGGATCCTCAATAAATCCCCATTGCTGTTGCATGAGCCAGTCTCTTGGTAGTCTCTTCCTCCGACGTCTGCTGGAATCTTACAAGTAATCTCTTCCAACTGTCACACAAATGACCACAATTAAAACCAAAACACTCCCACATGGCCCTCATATTCTTCCATATAGACACTCATCATATCCTCTGGCTAAAGGTTTCCATGAGGGGCGCAGCCCAAGACAGTGTCCAAAATAAGCTCCCTTGCCTCTGGTTTGCCTAAAGTCAGGGTGGCCTGTACAACCTTCCTGTGAACCAGGAGTGATCAAATAGGCCTGCCATTAATACTACTTCGGTTCACCAATTTGAGGCCTACTGACTGTGGGGTTTAGATTCTTTATGTGAATTGGAGTAATCAGAAAACCCAAGCACCTATGGGCTAGCCTCTGCAGGGCTTTTAAGAACTCAATTGACCCAAAGGATCCCTATTCTCACTTGATGGAGGTCAGGAACCTTACAAAGGAAGGTGAGAGACTTTATCCATAATGACTGCTCTTTTGGCCAGTTTGGTTTGAATGCACACATGGGATCATTCTTTAGATCCATCAGGTGCTGATAATCTAAGCCACAGACTCACAAAGGGCCAAAAGGCTGAATCAGACACATCTCCTTCCAAAGAAATTAAGAAAAGAGCCACAGGGGATGTCCATTCATTTCCATTTGAAAACTGTTTTCTTCAGGTTTCAAAAAGAGATGGCCTGAGGCAAAGACCTTGCTGACATTCAGGTCAACAGAACAATAGGTAAGCAAAAGGCCCAAAGCAGGGTTTCTCCAATAAGACTTAAATGGTCACTCTGATATCTGAGTATTCTGAGATGCTCTCCATTCCCTTCAGCTATCCAGTACATGGCCATGTCACAGAGCTTTTAGGTGGTACATATCTTGGAGAGAAAACCATGAGCCTATTCTGGATATTGGCCAGAATTCAGGAAGAAAACAGGAACTTAGAAAGATAGCAGGTGTTGCCCATCGATAAGGAAAGCCTCAGACCATTAATAAATTTGGCAGGATACATGCTGGGATGCGTTCTACTAGACAACACAAATCCATTGATCCATTCTCTTTTCAACTGTCTACAACCATGGACACAGTGGGATTCAGAGACATAGAAACACTCGCCTTGTCAAATGACTTACTAGAAACAGTTCACTCGAAACCAAACAAACCGCCGCTACTACCTATTCTCAGAACATTAGACAAAACCACAAACACACACACACATACAAAGGCACCTCCTTCCCCCAAGTAGTACTGTGACTATCCAGAGTGTCCTATGACTGGTGGGTCATACTATGTTCCACTGAAATGGCCTGTCCTTTCTCAGATCTGGTCTCTTTGTCCAACTCTGTGAAGTTGTCAGGAGCCAGTGGTGAGCCACTACCTGCTTTCTCAGAAAAGGCCCCTCTTCAGAGCTTTCCTGGCATTTGGCCATCCACACATCAGTAGTTACCAAGAAACTCTGACTCTCTCCTTGGTAAATCAAAAAAATTGAGACCCCTGGGACTGGGACTGTGACTGGCTCTGAGTGCCTGGCTTCCTGGATACCAAGTTCAGACAGTTCCATCACCAAAGAAGTGTGATGAGGTCACTTCCTTCAGGAACTGAATGAGGTCACTATCTTGGCAACCTCTTTGCCTTCACAGTTGCTTCCAAAGGTCCCATGATATGGAGGCTGCCCCTACTTCCTGTGATACTTTCACAGGTTATAATGGTATATCAACCATAGGCACCTAGGGACAGCTCTCCACATAGGCCTGTTTTGGTCCATCTTATCTATATGAAAAAAAAGAGAGGCTCATTCAGACACAACCCTTTATCCTGACCAGGTTATTCACCATGGAAGATGTCTTTTGCTCTCTCAGGTCCTTCATAGCTGCCTACATCTTCTCCATGGATCATTTCTGCATGGGCCTTTTAGGTTCTCAGCAGGTGGAGAATCCCCTACATGCCTGTATTTTGAGACCAACTCTGTCCCTGCTCTTCTGAAAAGTTAGATTGAGGGATCAGTGTATGGTTAAGGTTAATAACATGTTTGATTTGGGTTAGGAATCATTCCGCTCAATTAATAATGGTATTGGGAACCTGTGACATTTTTAAGAATATATAGGTGAAATATAAGTATGAAAACAGAAATCTAGGTAAGATTTGAAGCCCAGAAGGGCATTGGGCCTTTGATTGGGATACTTAGCATTGAATTATGCTATGCACAGATGTCTCAGATAAATCGATATACAATGAAATAGGACCTTGTACCTTGGATGATTGAATGTAGAAGAGAACATCCAATCAAACAGGGATAGTCTGTAGGATCAGGAAGATAGTCGGTAGGTGTTGAAATGAGGGCGAGTATAGACTTTGGACCAAAAGTTCTTTAACAATAGGGTTTCGGTTAAAGAGTGAATGTCAATATCAGCACATGTTTAGGGTCACTCACAATGATGAACTGGGGAAAATATGTAGCAAAGCAGATATCAATAGAGATATTAGGAAATCAGGTATAGTACAAAGTGAGTGATAATATTAGACATTTTCAACAGGGTTGAACTTGACTGTATAATCTTAGGGAAAAATAAATATGGAGTCACAAATAGATTGACATTTGAGAGCATTAGGCAATTTAGACATAGATGTTTTAGTAATCCATGGTCAATTTCCATTTAGGCTTTGGTACAATCATAAAGGTGAACTTTGCATTTTGTGTCCAGATTATTACAGTGATAAAATGTATATGTAGATCAGGTGGAGTATTTCTTCCACTGTTTCTGGGAGCAATATTTTGAAGATGCATAAATTAGTATTGGGGGTACAAATGGGTGTACCATGTGTTTATGAATATTGAGATAATGCATGAAGAGACCATAGTGAGAATTAAAAATATAACTGGTTCCAACTTTAAATAATGGAATAAATTGATATCTGAAAATATACATGAAATCTTATATTGATACACATACATTCATTACAACCATTTATACATCTAATGGAAATATTAGGGTTATGGATAATCATGAAAATTGTGTATATTTTGCTTCAAAAATCATTATGAAAATCAAAAATAATGTGTTTGGAAAGAAGTTTCATGATAAGACCAGTCAAGTAACCTGCAGGAATACGTGTGTTCTGAAGCAGGAAGTGATTGAAAGTGAAACAAATACCTGTAAATTTGATAACTTTTGGATTAAATATATATCCTATGATGTGCAAAAAAAGAAGAAATAGTAATTTACCAGTGTTGAATAGGAATAAACGTCAAAATACATAACATGTCCCATAGGAATCAACTTGCTTTGATATTAAACTGGGTCAGTTACTATAAAAATATTAGGATTTGTGTGCACCGTTCACTGAAGTTAGCTTTCAGTACTAGGTAACAAATATGAATTTCAGGTGGATGAATATTTCTGGAATAATCTTCTGAAAAGTTGATTATAAATCCAAGTACATGAACATGAATAAGTTTATGGAGTGTATAAAAGACACATATATTTCATGTTTTGAAGAACCTGGAGAATATATATATATATACAAAAAACACACACAGAGACATTAAAAACTGGCAATATATATGCCAATAGAAATTCATCATGAAATATATATCATCCATTGAAGCAAAAATATTTATTTTACTAAACATGGATTTAAGTAAAATGTTGTTCAACTAGGAAGCTCACCCATAGGTTGAATTTTCAGTTCCAACAGTGTTTAGGAGGAGTGATCTCTTCTCACAATTTGTATCTGCCATGTCATCCACCTCACAAAAATATAAGTGTGATACCAGGTAGGATTCAATATGTGCATTAAAAATACATGTTCTGAATAGGCTTCAGAGAAAGGGAAACAAGAATTCACATATTTGTTAACTTTAAATCACATGGAGAACTTTTTCATTTAAAAATTGACTAGATTTGTAACACCTACCCTTTATCATGCAAAAGGCAAGTCCAACTATACAACAGGCCTCCTCTGAACTGGTTGTATTTCTATTTTGTTTGGGTTATTTTTCTCCATCATATTAGGATTAGTAGTGAGAGTCTAGTAGGGTATGGGTAAGTGTCAGGGATTCAGAATTTCGAATGGAAAATAGGAAAATTAATCTCATGTGTATTCAAATATGTGCTACACAAAAATCTCCCCACTCTGATCCAGAACAATGCATTGACATTTCCTTCACCACAAGTAAGACACAATTAGAGGAGAAGAGTTAGAAATTTTGTGAATACATATCCGGAATGGAAAATGCTCAGGAGTTCACAACCTTGGAGTTGGGAGAGGAGTATCCAAAAGTAAGGGATAGGGTAAACACTCCACAAACATGAAGTTCTTTTGGCCTAAAGACTTCTTGACAAACTGCCTCTGAGTTTGGGCACTTAAAGTATATGTTGTTGTCAGGAGATTTAGCTTCCATTGTAGTGAGACCATCAAATCTGGAATGGCATCTATGTGACCTGGAGGACATGGTTTCTTGTTTTCCAATGAACATTAGGCAGCAGTGATGAATTCTATCTTTGTCGGCAATTTTTGGCCACCTGGGTCTAAGTGTCTGCCCGCGTGGACTGTGAAGTCATTTGGTCATCCTCCACTTTTCGTGGTGTTTCTGGCTGCTGCACTCGTAGTTTGGTGTTGCTTCAAAAAATACAAGGAGTTCATCAGGGACACAGTGCTGGAGGGAGTTCTGTCAGGTGTGGTGGGTCAGGGTTTACAGGAGAATGCACCAACCAGGCTTCTATCCCACATAGCTTGCCCCCTTGACAAGAGCAACCTGATTCTGAACATTGCCCTGAAACCCCTCTATATAATAAGATGCCTTTACATATAAGGGTCTGCTGGCAGCAGCATGTCAGTCACAAGCCATTTGGAAGTCAAAGACATATTCACATGGCCCCACCACAGATGTTTATCACACACCTTCACACCACAGCTCTAGGCCCACTACTCAGCAGGCTCCAACTTACAGGCATCTCTGTTCTACTCCATTTTCATGAAACCCAGTCAATCAAGGAATTGTCTGGTACACTCATGATCAGGAACCAGATATCCAAAGGTTCTCCAGTGCCACCTGGTCATGGGAATTTCAAACCTTGCATGGTATTTATCTAGCCATTTTTCAAAAATGAATTTGAGACACTCTGGGTTTCAATTAATTCAGGAATCATTAAATGGTGAGGAAGCTCATTTCAATGAAAGCTCTAGAGAACTCTCATAGGCAAGGCTACAGAAACAGAGGCCAAATGGTAACATAAGCAAGGCCCATTGAGGTCTACAATGTTAGGTCCATGTGTGTTTTGACTCTCATCGATGGCTGCCAAGTCTTTCAGAATAAAATCATGTGATATCCTTGCAAAGATTCCCAGTTTTCTGTGCAAAGCCACCCTGGGCCTAGATCACAGATACCAAGAGCGAATCTCATGCGTGGCCTCCTAAAATCTCAAAACAATTCATGGCAATACTTCACTGAGGTCAGTTCCAGAAAGCAGTCTCTAAGTGGAATCACACAACAGTTCAAGCCCAGGTGAACACAGTTATCTCTTCCAACTGACACACAAATGACCACAATTAAAACCAAAACACTTCGACATGGTCCTCATTTTCTTCCATATAGACACTCATCATAACCTCTGGCTGGAGGTTTTCATGAGGAGCGCAGTCCAAGACAGTGTCCAAAATAAGCTCCCTTGCCACTCATTTGCTAAAGTCAGGGTGGCCTGGACATACTTTCTGTGAACCAGGCGTGATGAAATAGGCATGCTGTGAAGACTACACCGCTTCTCTACTTTGAGGCCAACTGACTCAGAGGTTAAGATTCTTTATGTGAATTGGAGTCATGAGAAAACCCAAGCACCTCTGCAGGGCTTTGGAGAACTCCTCTGACCCAAAGGATCCCTATTGATGGAAGTCAGGAACCTCACAGAGGAAGGCGAGACGTCATCCACAAGGACTGCTCTTTTGGCCATTTTGGTTTTGGATGCACACATGGGATCTTTCTTTAGATCCATCAGGTGCTGAGAATCTAAGCCACAGCCTCACACAGGGCCAAGAGGCTAAATCACACACATCCCTTTCCAAAGCAATAAAGCAAAGGGCCACAGGTGATGCCCATTCATTTCCATTTGAAAACTGTTTTCCTCAGGCTTCACAAAGGGGTGGCCTGAGGCAAAGAACTTCTTGAAATTAAGGGCAACAGAACATTATGTAAGCAAAAGGCCCAAAGCAGGGTTTCTCCACTGATACTTTACTGGTCACACTGATATCTGAGTTTTCTGAGATGCTCGCCATTCCCTGCAGATATCCAGTACATGGCCATGTCACAGAGCTTGGAGGTGGTACATATCTTGGACAAAAAAACATGAGCCAATTCTGGAGATTGGAAAGAATTCAGGAAGAAAATTGGTAATTAGGAAGATAGTAGGTGTTGCCCATCCTTAAGGAAAGCCGCAACCCATTCATAAATTGGGCAGGTTGAATGCTGGGAAGCTTTCTACTAGACAGGACAAATACATTGATGCATTCTCGTTTCTAATGTATACAACCACGGACACAGTGGAATACACAGACATAGAAACACTCGCCTTGTCAAACGACTTACTAGAAACAGTACACTCCAAAAAAAAAAAAAAAACTAACCGCCTTTCCTACCTATTCTCAGAAGATGAGACAAAATCATAAACCCACAACCACACCCACAAAGTCACCTCCTTCCCCCAAGTAGGTCTGTGACTCTACGGAGTGTCCTCTGACTGGTGGGCCATACAATGTTTCCCCGAAATGTCCTGTCCTGTCTCAGATCTGGTCTACTTGGCCAACTCTTTTAAGTTGTCAGAAGGGAATTTTGAGCCACTACCTGCTTTCTCAGGAAAGGCCCCTCTTCAGAGCTCTCCTTGCTTTTGGCATCATAATATCAGTAGGAACAAAGAAAGACTGACTCTGTCTTTGGTAAATCCAAGCAAGTGAGCCCACTGGGACTGGGACTGGGACTGGCTCTGTGTGCCTGGCTTCCAGGATCCCAAGTTCAGAGAGATCCATCACGAAGGAAGTGAGGTGAGGTCACTTCCTTCAGGAACTGAATGAATTCACTGTCTTGTAAACCATTTTGTCCTAATAGTTGCTTCCAAGGGTCCCATTAGATGGAGGGTTCCCCTACTTCCTCTGAAATGTTCACAAGTTAGAATGGTATGTCAACCTTAGGAACCCGGGAATAGCTATCCACACAGGCCTGGTTTGGTCCTTCTCCTCTACATTAAGAAGAGAGAGGCTGATTCAGACACATCCCTTCATCCTGACCAGGGTGTTTGACATGGAAGATGACTTTTGCTCTCTCAGGTCCTTCATAGATGACTATATCTTCTCCAGGGTTCATTTCTACATGGATCTTTGAAGTTCTCAGCAGGTGGAAGATCCCCTACATTCCTGTCTTATAAGACCAACTCTGTCCCTGTTTTCATTAAATTTAGATTGAGGGAACAGTGTATTCTTAGGGTTAATAAAATGTTTGAATTGGGTTAGGAATCATTCTGCGGGATGAATAATGGTATTGGGAACCTGCGATATTTATAAAAATATAGAGGTTAAATATATGAATAAAAACAGAAATCTAGGTAATTTTGAAGCCTAGAGGGCATTGGGCCCTTGATTGGGATACTTAACTTTGATTTACATTGTGCACAGATGTCTCAGAAAAATAGATATATAATGGCATAGAACCTTGTACCTTGGATGATTGAATGTCGAAGAGAACATCCAGTCAAAAACGGATAGTCGGTAGGATTAGGTAGATAGTAGGTTTAGGAAGAAGTGTCAATATAGGATTTGGAATATATGTTCTATCGCAATAGTGTTTTGGTTAGAGAGTGAAAGTAAACATAACTTCATGTGAAGGGTCAGTCACAATGATGAACTGGGGAAAATATGTAGGAAACCACATATCAATAGAGACATAATGAAATCAGGCAAAGTATAAAGTGAGTGATATGATTAGGCATTTTCAACAGGGTAGAGTTTGAATATATAATCTCTGGAAGAAACAAATATGTAGTCACCAACAGGATTGATAATTGAGAGGATTAGGCAACATGGACAGGAATGTTTTTAGTAATCCATGTTCACTTTCCATTCAGACTCCGGTACAATCATAAGTGTGACATTTACTTTTTGTGTCCCGAATATTACTGTGATAAAATGTGTATGTAGATCTGGTGACATGAGTATTTCTTACACCATTTCTGGCAGTAATATTTAGAAGACATATACATAAGTATTGGTTGTACAAAGAGGTGTGCCCTGTGTCTATGAATATAGAGATAATGCATGAATTGACCACACTGTGAATAAATAATATAGCTGATTCCACTTTAAATAATGGATGGAATTGATATCTGAAAATATTTAAGATATCTTATATTGATATAAAATCATTCATTCCAACCAGTTATACATCTATTGTTAATATTAGTGTTATTGTTTATCATGAACGGTGTCTGAGTTTCGCTTCAAAAATGATTATGAAAATTGAAAATAATGTGTTTTGTAAAGAAGTCTCATGAAAAGACCAGTCAAGAATCATGGATGAATACATGTGTTCTGAAGAAGGAATTGATTGAAAGTGAAACAAATGCCTATAAATTTGCGAAACTGTGGATGAAAAATATATCCTATGATGTGCATAAACTGAAGAAATCATAATGTACCAGTGTTGAATAAAAATGAACGTCAAAACACACAGCATGTCCCATTGGAATCTACTCTCATTGATGTTAAACTGGGTCAGTTACTGTAGAAATATTAGGATTTGTATGCAACATTCACTGAAGTTAGTTTTCACTAGTAGGAAAAAATATGTATTTCAGGTGGATGAATATTTCTGAGAATAATCATGTGAAAATTTGATTATAAATCCACATACATGAATATGAATGAATTTAGGAAGTGTGTAATAAGACACATATATTTCATATTGTGAAAAATCTGGAGACTGTATATATATATATATATATATATATATATATATATATATATACACACAGACATTAAAAAGTAGCAATATATATGCCAATCAAAATTCACCATGAAATATAAATCATCCACAGATGCAAAAATATTCATTTTACTGAACATGGATTTATGTATAATGTTGTTCATCTAGGAAGCTCACCCATAGGTTTAATTTTCTGTTCCAACAGTGTTTAGGAGCTGTGATGTCTTCTCGCAATTTGTATCTGCCAAGTAAGCCACCTCACAAGATTGTACGAGTGGTACCAGGTAGGATTCTGTATGTGCATATAAAAATACATGTGCTGAATATGCTACGGAGAAAGGGAGACACGAATTCATACATTTGTTTACTTTAAAAACACATGGAGAACTCTTTCAATAAAAAAATTAACTAGTTTATACCTTCTACCCAATATAATGCAAAAGACAATTCCAACTACACACCATGCCTTCTCTGAACTGCTTGTATTTCTATTCCGTTTGGGTTATTTTACTCCATCATATTAGGATTAGTAGTCAGAGTCTAATAGGGTATATGTTAGTGTCAGGGATTTAGTATTCTGAATGGAAAATTGGAAAATGAATCCAATGTGTATGCAAATATGTGCTACACAAAATTTTTCCCACTCTCATCCAGAACAATGCCTTGACAATACTTTCACCCCAAGTAAGACACAATTAGGGAAAAAGAGTTAGGAATTCTGAGAATACAAATCTGGAATGGAATATGATCAGTAGTTCACAAACTTGGAGGTGGTAGAGGAGTTTCCAAAAGTAAGGGACAGGGTCAAAACTCTCCATATAACAAGATGCCTTTACAAATAAGGGTCTGCTGGCTGCATCCTGTCAGTCACAAGGCATTTGGAAGCCAATGGCAGATCGAAATGGCCCCAGCGCATATTTTGTGTCACACACCTGCCCAACATTGCTCTAGGCCCACTGCTCAGCAGGCTCCAACTTACTGGCATATCTGATCTACACCATTTTCATGAAACCCAGTCAATCAAGGCACCGTCTGGTATACTCATGATCAGCAACAGGACATCCAAAGTTTCTCCAGTGCCACCTGGTCATGGGAATTTCAAAAATTTCATGGTATTTATCTAGCCATTTTTCAAGGATGAAGTTGGAGGCACTATGGGTTTCAATTAATTCAGGAACCATTAAATGGTGAGGAAGCTCATTTCAATGAATGCTCTGAAGAACTCTCACAGGCAAGTCTTCCCAAAGAGTGGCCAAAAGGTCACATGAAGCCAGACCCATTGAGGTCTACAATGTGAGTTCCATGTGTGTTTTGACTCTCAACTATGGCTGCCAAGTCTTTAAAAATAAAATCATGTTATATCCTGGCTGAGATTCCCAGTGCTCTGTGGAAATCCACACTGGCCTTAGATCTCAGTTTCCAAGGGTCACTCTCATGCGTGGCCTAATAAAATCCCGACAAAATTTATGGCAATACTGCTCTGAGGTCAGTTCCAGAACTCAGTCTCTAATGGGAGTCACACCAGAGTTCAAGCCCAGGTGGACCCAGTCATCTCTTCCAACCACGATACAAATGTCCACAATTAAAACCAAAACACTCCCACATGGCCCTCATCTTCTTCCATATAGACACTAATCATTACCTCTGGTAGCAGGTTTCCATGAGGGGCGCAGCCCACAACAGTGTCCAAAATAAGCTCCCTTTTTCCCTCATTTTCCTAAAGTCTGTGTGGCCTAGACACCCTTCCTGTTAACCAAGAGTGATCAAATAGGCATGCCGTTAATGCTGCTTTGCTTCTCCAATTTGAGGCCAAATTACTGTGCGGTTTAGATTCTTTATGTGAACTGGAATCATGAGAAAACCCATGCACCTATAGGCTAGCCTCTACAGGGCTTTAAATATCTCATTTGACCCAAAGTATCACTATTCTCACTTAATGGAGGTCAGGAACTTTACATAGGAAGGCGAGAGACTTCATCTACAATATCTGCTCTTTTAGCCATTTTTGTATTGGATGCACACATGAGATATTTCTTTGGATCCATCTAGTGCTGAGAATCTAAGCCACAGCCTCACACAGTGCCAAGAGGCTGATTCAGACACATCCCTTTCCAAAGCAATTAAGCACAGAGCCACAGGTGTTGCCCATTCATTTCAATTTGAGAACTCTTTTCTTCAGGCTTCACAAAGGGGAGGCCTGAGGCAGAGACCTTCCTGACATTCAGGGCAATAAAACAATAGGTAAGAATAGGCTCAAGTGGCTTTTGTGCCCAGAGACTTATGTACATCCTCCAAGCTCTGTGACATGGACATGTACTGGATACCCTTGTTCAGGTATCCAGTACATGTCCATGTCACAGAGCTTGGAGGTGGTACATATCTTGGGCACAAAAGCATGAGCCTATTCTTTAGAGAGGCCAGAATTCAGGAAGAAAACAGGAACTTTGGAGGATAGCAGATGTTGCCCATCCATAAGTCAAGTAGCAGTCCATTCATAAATTGGGCAGTATGAAGGCTGGCAAGCTTTCTACTAGACAGGACACATCCATTGATGCATTCTCTCTTCTTATGTCTACAACCACGAACACCGTTTTATATACAGACATAAAAACACTCGCCTTGTCAAAGTACTTACCAGAAAGAGTTCACTCAATCCAAACAAACCGCCTTTGATACCTATTCTCAGAACAAGTGAAAACCACAAACCTACACCTACACCCATAAAGGCACCTCCTTTCCCTAAGTAATTCTGAGACTATTTGGAGTGTCCTCTGACTAGTGGGCCACAGTATGTTCCCTTTAAATGGCATGTTCTCTCTCAGATCTGTCCTCCTTAGCCAACTCTGTAAAGTTGTCAGGAGCCAGCATTGAGCAACTACCTTTTTCTCAGGAAAGGTCCCTCTTCAGAGCTCTCTTGGCATTTTGCCATCCTCACATCAGTAGGTACCAAGAAAGACTTACTCTGTCTTTGGTAAATCCAAACAAGTGAGACCACTGGGACTGGGACTGGGACTGGCTCTGTGTGCCTGGCTTCCTGGATCCCAAGTTCAGATAGTTCCATCAACAAGGAAGTGAGGTGAGGTCAATTCCTTCAGGAACTGAATGAGGTCACTGCCTTGGCAACCACTTTGTCCTAACATTTGCTTCCAAGGGTCCCATGAGATGCAGGCTGCCCCTACTACCTGTGACAGTTTCACAAGTTAGAATGGTATATCAACCATAGGCACCCGGGAACAACTCTCTAAACAGGCCTGGTTTGGTCCATCTTCTCTACATTAAAATTTGAGAGCCTGATTCATACACAACCCTTCATACTGACCAGGTTGTTTTCCATGGAAGATGACTTTTGCTCTCTCAGGTCCTTCATAGCTGCCTACATCTTCTCCAGTGATCATATCTGCATGGATCTTTGAGGTTCTCAGCAGATGAACAATCCCCTACATTCCTGTATTGTAATACCAACTCTGTGCCTGCTCTTCTGTAAAGTTAGATTGAGGGAAGAGTGTATGGTTATGTTTAATAACATGTTTGATATGGGTTAGGAATTATTCTGCTGGATGAATAATGGTATTGGGAACCTGAGATATTTATAAGAATATAGAGTTAGAATATTGTAATGGTCGGGCAGGCATAGGAGGAAGAGACCACCAAGAGACTGTCTCATGCAACAACAAAGGGTTTATTGAGGGTCCAGCATGCTGGGGCTCAGAGCTCACTTGAATAGAGCAGAGAGTCCTGAGAACAGCTTAAACAGAGCTTATATACTTTCCTTGGAGAGGGCAGGGAGGGAAATTTATTGATGCGTCAGGGAGAGTGGGCAGTTTGCTTTCAACGGGATGATGGAGTACATTCTGCAGTTTGGCAGTTGGGGACAGCACATTCTGGGAACAAGATTAGCAAACAGTTCTCAAGATTTCAACAGTGTTTTATTAAGCATACAGAAAAATAGGAAGTGACAAGTACCTATTTTATTAACTTTTTATTCCCCAATTCTTCTTCTGGTTACTTTTAATCATGAAAGTGATCATTGAAGGGTGTCACATTTTATGTCTCCTAGTGGGGTATATTGTTGTCTGATTACCATAAGTTTAAATTGTCCAATTTGAGCTTCGAGAAAGGAAACTACATGGTTGAGCCAACAGGGTCCTACAGTTAGCAATAATATGAGGATTATTAATGGACAGGCCTAGGCTGATGAAAGCATAGTTAACCAGAGGGACTGTGTGAACCAAGACTCAAACCACCCTTTTTGGGCCTCTCTCTCTCGTTGACACTCTTAAAGGCATTTTCTTAATATACTCATAGGTTCTTATACAACTCCAGTATGGTCGGCATAAAAACAACCTTCTTCCCTCAATGCAGCACAAAGTCCCCCTTCTCTCATGAAGAGAAGGTTTAACCCTCGCCTGTTCTGTAAAACAACTTCAGAGAGAGAGGTTAAACATTCCTGTAAAGCTGTGATGGAGGTTTTATTATCTTTAATTTTTGGTCTATTGCTGCTTCTAATTGGGTCATTTGTTGTGTCCCATGGACTAGGGTTCCTGTGCTCACTCCTGCAGCAACTCCTATTCCTAATAGGATGGCTAAAGTGAGAGATACAGGTTCCCGGTGGAAACAGGTTGTATGCCCTCCGATTTGATCTTTAAATGAACATGCATCATCCTAGAACACTCTGGGAAACATCTGCACCATTACATAATTAATCACATCTGTTGACCATTTCATGAAAACATAAACAATGTTTAAGTATATAGAATTATACTGTTGTAGGTACGGAAAAGAAAAGGAATCTAAGATAGCACCGAAGACAGGGAAACAGCCCTATTTGGTTGCAAACGGATTTAGAGGGTATTGCTTCTGTTGTAATCAATTAATCTTCTGAACCCCAAGTTTAGGTAGTTTCAGAATTTGTACCCAACATGTAAGGGAAGGGGCTCAGAAGTTCACAGTCTGCAGAAGTTCACAAAAAGCAGTTTTTGTTTCTGTTATTTTTTCCTCTGTTCTCGGCAAGTTAACTTTTCAAGGACACTTGGGACATGGAGAGCTTTTTTTTTTTCTCTTTTTTTTCTCCCTGCCAGCTGTTACCATGGAGCCTAGTTGGTAACTTCTTTACTTAGAATTGTAGCCATCTCTGAGAATCCCCAGCTCAAGGCCAGAGGCCTTGTTCACTTATTTTGTGAAAAACTCGTAAGGGGGTGTCTAGCTTAGGAGTGCTGATTTTTCCAGCCACTGCCCAAGTAGAACAGGGCGACATGAAAACACGGAGTTTATCTACATTGAATTCTTTTATAGGGACTCTTTTGCTGAAAGTCCTAAAGTCAGCAATGGTGAAGACTTCTGGAGAAGGTCATATAAGACTTTTCTGTGGACCTGGTGAAGAGGGGCAAGACGTGGAAAGCAAGGCTGAGAGCAGCTCCGTTTATCTGAGAATTAGGAAGGAGAGATGTAAAAGAATATTGGGAAAGGGGTTTGTGATTTTCCTGGCAACAAAAACTTGAGCAGTAGAACAGGTAGAGCAGAGGGGACGACAGGAGTGAGTATCCCAAAAAGCCTGTGAGGGACTTTAAATTCTTAGTCACCTGTTTTCAGTGATGACAAGGCAACTTTAAAGGTCACTTTCATTACATCTTGGATAGTGGTCTGAGGGATCTCCTCAGCTGGTTTGAGCTTTGGGTTAGCTGGTAAGAGGACCTGATGGGACCTGCTCTGGGCACTTACTGGAGAAAAGAGGACTGAGTGGGTGGAGGGGTACCTCAGTACCTGATACCTCAGCAAGGGCGCAATTGTCTGAGAACCGGCCGAGGTTTGGTTTTTTGATCTAGTAAATGGAGGGGAGAAATCAGGTTGCTCAGGTGGGAGTGAAAGCAGAGAGTCTGGAGCAGAAGGCTGAGGGTTAGGATCTATTGGAGAAGCATAGTTCAGGACGTGAGTGAAGGAGGGAAAAGGTCTTCACATAGGGGAATCTCCTTCCACCCTTTTGATCACTTGTAGAAGTTAAAAATGTCATGCATAATTTGAGGATCTAGAGAGCCTTCTGGGGTCCATCGGTTTTGGTTGTCTAATTGGTAATATGGCCAATGCTGTGTACTGAATTTGATGGGGAGTTTGGGTTCCACCAGGCAGTCCCTGTATGCTAACATCCCCATGACTTACAGAAGAAGTTGGCTTTTTCCCCTCACAGCCGTGGCTCTTTGTGGCTTTGATAGTCTGCCATGCAAACATAGTAATCTGGGCTAGCCAACCTGCATCTTGCTCGCGTGTCCCTACATCCATAATGTTTGTTTCCATTATCGATGATACAGAAGGTATTTAATAGAATTTTAGTGGGATCCACTTTATCAGATATATCCCAATAGGAAAAACCTATAGCCAGCTGACAAATGTCTGGGTGGAGAGATGGCCACCAGGTCCCTATGGGGGCTGTAAGCGAGATAGACCATACTTCTTCTCTAGTAGGATTTGTGATCAGCCATCGCTAATGAACCACCTGATGAGGTTTAGGACTACTGGTGGCCAAGGGGAGAGTCTATAGCCTTATTCATATGGTGAATACACAATTTGAAAGGGTTACTAGTCATTTCCAGTTTCCAGCAAGAGTCTGGACAGAGCGCAGGCTTGAGATGAGAGGCATGGATCCAGGAATTGATTCCGTATACATTTACTGATGTAGGTGTTATAAGTAGTACCTGGTATGTTCCTTTCCATCGGGGTTCCAGGAATGAAACCTGATGTCTTCTTATGTAGATGAAGTCTCTTACATTATATTGAAGTGGAGTCCCCTTGTCCCCAGTTTGGTAGGCCGTGGCCAGCTGTTTGAACAGATATCAATGAGTTCTTTCAAGAGCTTTAAGTCTGTCAAGCTAGGGGGTGTGGAAGGGATCCTTAGGTCTTAGAGTTGGGGTTAGGTCCCTTACTGGAGGAAGGGCACCATAGAGAATTTCACAGGTGGTGAGGTTACACAAAGAAACAGAGGGAGTATTTCTTGCATGAAACAGTGGATAAGGCAGGAGCATAGTCCAATCTTTTATGCAGGTCTCTAAGAGTAATTTCGTAAAGGTCTATTTAATGGTTCTATTTATTTTTTCTACCTGTCCTGAGTTCTGGGGTCTATAAGCATAATGTAACTACCAATTAATAACCAGGGTACTGGTTAACCTATTCTCAGAACATGAGACAAAAAAAGAATCCCACACCAACACCCACAAAGGCACCTGCTTCCCCCAAGTACATCTGTGACTATCTGGAGTATTCTCTGACTGGTGGGTCATACTATGTTCCCCAAAAATAGCCTGTCTTGTCTCAGATCTGGTCTTCGTGGCCAACTCTGCGAAGATTTCAGGAGCCAGCATGAGCCACTACCTGCTTTCTCAGGAAAGGCCCCTCTTCAGAGCTCTTCTGGCATTTGGCCATCCCCACATCAGTAGGTACCATGAAAGACTGACTCTGTCCCTGGTAAATCCAAAGAAGTGAGCCCACTAGGAGTAGGACTGGGACTGGCAATGGGTGCCTGGCTTCCTGGATCCCAAGTTCAGAGAGTTCCAACACCAAGGAAGTGACGTGAGTTCACTTCCTTCAGAAACTGAAAGAGGTCACTCCCTTGGCAACCACTTTGTCCTAACAGTTGCTTCCTATGGTCTCTTGAGATGGAGGATGCCCCTACTTCCTGTGACACTTTCACAAGTTAGAATGGTATATAAACTATAGGCACTCAAGAATAGCTCTCCACACAGGCCTGGTTTGATCCATCTTCTCTACATTAATAAGAGAGAGGCTGATTCAGATACACTCCTTTATCCTGACCAGGTTGTTTGCCATGGAAGATGACTTTTGCTCTCTCAAGTCCTTCATAGCTGCCTACATCTTCTCCAGGAATGATTTCTGCATGGACCTTTGAGTTTCTAAGCAGGTGGAAGATCCCCTACATTCCTGTATTGTAAGACCAACACTGTCCCCGCTCTTCTGTAAAGTTAGATTGAGGGAACAGTGTATGTTAGGTTTAATAACATGTTCAATTTGGGTTAGGAATCATTCTTCGGGATGAATAATAGTATTGGGAAACTCTCTCAGATCTGGTCTCCTTGGCCAACTCAGTGAAGTTTTCAGGAACCAGTGGTGAGACACTGCCTGCTTTCTCATAAACTGGCCCTCTTCAGAGCTCTCCTGGCATTTGGCCATCCTCACATCAGTAGGTACCAAGAAAGTCTGACTCTGTCCTTGGTAAATACAAACATGTGAGCCCACTGGGATTGGGACTGGGACTGACTCTGGGTGCCTGGCTTCTTGGATCCCCAGTTCAGAGAGTTCCATCACCAAAGAAGTGAGGTAGGTCACTTCATTCAGAAACTGAATGAGGTCACTGCCTTGGCAAACACTTTGTCCTAAAAGTTGTTTCCTAGGTTCCCATGAGATGGAGCCTGCCCCTACTTACTGTGACACTTCAAGCTAAGAATTGTATATCAAAAATCGGCACCCGGGAACAGCTCTCCACACATGCCTGATTTGGTCCAACTACTCTACATTAAGAAGAGAGAGGCTGATTCAGACACATCCCTTCATTTTGACCTGGTTGTTTTCCATGGAAAATGAATTTTTCTCTCTCAGGTCCTCCATAGCTGTCAACATCTTCTCCAGGGATCATTTCTGTAAGGACCTTTGAGGTTCTCAGCAGGTGGAAGATCCCCTACATTCCTGTATTGTAAGACAAACTGTGTCCTTACTCTTTTGTAAAGTTAGATTGATGGAAGAGTGTATGGTTAGGATTAATAACATATTCTATATGAGTTAGGAATCATTCTGCAGGATGAATAATGGTATTGGGAATCTGCGATATTTACAAGAATAAATAGGTGAAATGTAAGTATGAAAACAGAAATCTAGGTAAGATTTGAAGCCCAGAAGGGAATTGGGCCTTTGATTGTGACACTTAGCTTTGAATTATGTTCTGCACAGATGTCTCAGATAAATCGATATAAAATGGCATAGGACCTTGTACCTTGGATGATTGAATGTCGAAGAGAATATCCAGTCAAAAGGGGACAGTAGGTGGATTAGGAAGATAGTAAGTAAGTTTAGAAAAAAGAATGAGTATAGGAATTGGACCAAAAGTTCTTTAGCAACAGGGTTTCGGTTAGTGAGTGAATGTCAATGTCAGCACATGTGAAGAATGAGTCACAATGATGAACTGGGGAAAATATGTAGGAAAGCAGATATCTATAGAGACATTATGAAATCAGACAAAGTATAAAGTGAGTGATAGTATTAGATATTTTCAACAGGGTTGAATTTGAATATATAATCTTAGGAAGAAACAAATATGTAATCATTAATAGGATTGACATTTGAGAGCATTAGCCAAATTGGACATGGATTTTTTTAGTAATCCATGTTTACATTCCATTTAGTCTTTGGTACAATCATAAGTGTGAACTTTGCATTTTGTGTCCAGAATATTACTGTGATAAAATGTTTATGTACATCAGTTGACAGAGTATTTCTTCCACCATTTCTGGGAGCAATATTTTGAAGACATATAAATTAATATTGGGGGTACAAAGAGGTGTACCCTGTGTCTATGTATGTAGAGATAATGCATGAAGAGACCATACTGTGAATAAATAATATAACTGATTACACTTTAAATAATCGATTGAATTTATATCTGAAAATATGCAGAAAATCTTATATTGATATACAATCATTAATTCCAACCAATTATACATATAATGGTAATATTACTTTAATGGTTTATCAAGACGGGTGTGTGAGATTTGCTTCAAAGCGATAATGGAAATTGAAAATAATGTGTTTGGAAAGAAGTCTCATGAAACGAGCAGTCAAGAAACATTAAGGAATACATGTGTTCTGAATCAGGAAGTGATTGAAAGTGAAACAAATGCCTATCAATTTGATAAATTGTGGATGAAATATTTATCCTATGATGTGCATTAACTGAAGAAATAGTAATGTACCAGAGTTGAATAAAAATGAACGTCAAAATACACTTCATGTCCCATAGGAATCTATACGCATTGATGTTAAACTGGGTGAGTTACTGTAGAAATATTAGGATTTGTGTGCACCATTCACTGAAGTTTGTTTTCAGTACTAGGAAACAAATATGTATTTCAGGTGGATGAATATTTCTGATAATAATCTTGTGAAAAGTTGATCATAAATCCACATATATGAATATGAATGAATTTAGGGAGTGTATAATAAGACACATATATTTCATATTTTGAAAAATCTGGAGAGTATATATATATATATATATATATATATATATATATATATATATATATAAACACACACACAGAGACATTAAAAAGTAGCAATATATATGGCAATCTAAATTAATCATGAAATATATATCATCCACAGATCCAAAAATATTCATTTTACTGAACATGGGTTTATGTATAATGTTGTTCAACTAGGAAGCTCACCCATAGGTTGAATTTTCAGTTCCAACAGCGTTTAGAATGAGTGATCTATTCTCACAAATTGTATCTGCCAATTCATCCACCTCACAAGAATGTACGTGTGGTACCAGGTAGGATTTGATATGTGCATATAAAAATACATGTGCTGAATAGGCTACAGAGAAAGGGAGACAGGAATTCAAATATTTGTTAACTTTCAAACACATGGAGAACTATTTAAATTGAAAATTTGCTAGATTTATAACTCCTACAGTACATAATGCAAAAGGCAAGTCCAACTATGCACCATGCCTCCTCTGAACTGCTTGTATTTCTATTTTGTTGGGGTAATTTATCTCCATCATATTTGCATTAGTAGTCAGAGTCCAGTAGGGTAGGTTTTAGTGTCAGGGATTAAGTATTTCGAATGAAAAATTAGATAATGAATCCAATGTGTATGCAAAAAATCTTCCCATTCTCATCCAGAACAATGCCTTGACATTACATTCGCCCCAAGTAATACACAATTAGAGGAGAAGAGTTAGAAAATCTGTGAATACATATCTGGAATGGAAAATGCTCAGGAGTTCACAAGCTTGGATGTGGAAGGGGAGTTTCCAAAAGTAAGGGACAGGGTTGATAGACCCAACCTGATCATTTATTAAAATTGGGAGCCCACTTGCCAGAAAGCCATGAAAAGATAATTTTGGATTTATTATAAATTACTGCAAATTCTGAACCTGCTTGGAATGTTTGCCCATGCCTTAAACTCACCCATGCCTGGCTCTCTGACCAGATTGCAGCCCTCTCTGAAACTTTAGTGACACCTCATAAATATTTTCTTTCCCTGGCCAGACAATGAGTCTCTGAGGCTCTAATGGTCCTCATAATTTCTGATGTTGGGGTGAGCTTAAAAAAAAATGTAAACAACCGTTAGTGTGATGCTTGTTAAAGTTCTGTTATCTGTAACCCCCTTTTTGTGCATCTTTCTGGGCTATATAGCTGGGCTATAGGAAAGGTGGGTTTGCTGTCTTGCTCCCGCCATTTTGGGAGGGAGAGGTAGCCTTTCCCTTTGAAATAATTAGCTTGCCTTAATTTGATTTTACTAGGAGTCAGTGGTCTTTACATGCGTTCCTGGTCTAATATTTTGGAGTTCCCCAGTGAGATGACCCTGCCGGACAAGATCACAAGACCAGACTGCTGTAAATTCTGAAGTTGGCCTTCCTTCCAGGGCTCCAAGCTTGAGAGCAACTCTAGGGTTTGTGCAACTTGAGATGGTCCAAGGCCTTGGAGTTAGCCTTCAGTTCAGGGAGCACTGCAGTGAACCACCGCATTAAAACTATTAGCAAGCACCTGGTGGAGGAGGCATCCATAGGTAATTGGTGCCTTTATAACATCTGATATCCGGTTAAGGGAGATCTCTTCTGATGACAGAGAGGTGGACTGAGGAGGCTCACATATACTCCTGTCTGGGACAGTAACAAGAATCATTCTGTCATCTGTTCTGTTCTCTAGGGAATTCATCTGGAAGGGTAGAGAGGTGCCAACGGGCACGCATGCGCTCCTACGGGGAGCTTTAGGAAGACATTGCATTGCTCCTCTGTTTTCCTGTTTCGGCGCCGGATTTCTGTTTTTTTTTTTTTTTTGTTGTTGTTGTTGTTGTTTTGTTCTGTGTTCTACATGTTTTTTGTTTGTTTGTTTTTATGCATTTTGTTGTGTGATTTCTGTGGTGAAAACTTAAGGATATCGGACATGAAAATAAAGCAAGTAAGCCTGACACCCTTTGGACTGAGTTTAAAGGAACTGCATTGAACTTTACACCCGTTTGTTAAGCAGTATGATAGAAGCCCCTAGCTGGCTGCCTGGAGCACACTCACTGCAGAGGGCAGTGCCTGCGGGGGACCTAAGAACTGAGTATCTCCCAGGTTAATAAGTGAAACTCCTTTAAAATCCCTTGTCCCTCCAGATAAAGAGAGTCACAACCTTTTGGCAGAGTCCCTGTGTTTATCTTTGTTAGCAAAGCAATAAACCTTCGTTTTTCTTTTTCTCAAAACCCTGTCCTCATTTTTAAATTGGCATTAATTGGCTTCAAGTTCAGGAACCCAACTTTAAGTTACAAATTTTGATAACCCACCCGCACCCTGGAACTTTTTGAGAGCTGACTACAGAAATGTTAGGAGATGGAGCATGCTTGTGGTGGAACTGAAACAGAGGAGCAAATCCTGTAAGTAAAAGGAGGGACTGAGGGACTCCCAGCAGCTGCTGAAGCCTTATTTTTTCAGAGAATTCCCTAGGTCTTTCCCTGCCATTTAACGATAATGCCACCTCTGTCATCTTAAAAAAGAGGGAAAAAAAGGGGACACTAAATGCAGAAAAGTCACTATGGAGACCCTTGATTTTACATTTCAGGATGCTCCTCTGTGAAAACATCTGGTCCCCTTGTGGGGACATCTGTGGTGCAACTGGTGTAGGAGATTTTTCTCTTATCTGCTCTGTTTTAAAGGCTTCTATCTGTCAGTCATAGTCTGGAGCTCCTTTCTGTCTGTCGTGTGTCTTTGTTTCTGGCACTTTAAGACATGTGCAATAATGTGTTGATATTATATATTGTTTCTTGGGAATGATTTTACCTGAATGTGTGTCTAAATGATGATGTTTTATTGTAACAATCTGGTAGCTTATTGGGTTTTTGAAGCATTGCAGAATCTTGCCGTTAAAAGTCAGATTGAGATAATTGTTTAGTTTATGATTTCAGATAATTCATGCCAGAGAACTTAAATACTTAGGATGGAAAACTAAAGAACTCTACTTCCAAGTTGGCAAGAAATTTTCCAATCATTCAGTCTTTTTTTTTTTTTCACCAATTTTTAATTGGGTAGCCTGGGAAAATGTCACTGTGTGTACCAGTGCATTAATTTGGACAAGGATAGTAAATCATAGTATGGTATCTGTTGACAACACAAGATGTAAAGATATAAAATTTTGTAAATTTTGTCTTAAGCTTGTATCAAAATTTTCAACATCCTATCTGGAAAATTATGGTTAAAATGCGTTAGGCCTGAGGTGTCTGCTCAGAATAGCAGTTTTTTCCTGCTCCTTCCAGACCTCAGCCAGGACTTAGATTGAAATGCAAATGAAAGAAGCCTGCAAGATCAGTAGGAGACTGATATGAGGCTTAAGGAAAAAAAAAGTAAATAGTATGGTATTTACTAATTACTGGTCAGTTATTTTTTCTAGGACTCTTATTTTTTTTCTTAGATCCTTTAATTTTTCTAACTCATAATTTTGATCCTACAGACCTAGGTTAATGTTTTTCTGATCAGTTCTATCTTTCACCAACTGTGGAGTTTTTAAAACATGGCAATGGAGATTTCACCTGCTAAAAGCTACAAGGCCTTTACTATTATTATGTGTGCACACTTTTGTTATTTGTTGTATGTCTATATATATATATATATATATATTCTTAATCATATATATGATACAGAAATTAACATATATAAGGAGCGCTCATAATAAAAAAAGCACTCATAAAAACAAATTTTAAGGGATGCCCTCTCTCACCACTTCGGTTCAACATAGTTCTCGAATCACTGGCCAGAGCAATTAGACAGACGAAAAAAATTAAAGGCATAAAAATAGGAAAAGAACTCAAATTATCACTATTTGCAGATGACATGATTCTATACCTAGCAGACCCAAAAGGGTCTACAAAGAAACTACTAGAGCTAATAAATGAATTCAGCAAAGTGGCAGGATATAATATCAACACACATAAATCAAAGACATTCCTGTATATGAGCCACAAATCCTCTGAAATGGAAATGAGGACAACCACCCCATTCACAATATCCTCAAATAAAATAAAATACTTGGGAATCAACCTAACAAAAGAGGTGAAAGACTTATAAAATGAAAACTACAGAAACCTATAGAGAGAAATATAAGAAGATCTTAGAAGATGGAAAAATATACCCTGTTCATGGATAGGTAGAACTAACATCATCAAAATGGCGATATTACCAAAAGTTCTCTATAGGTTTAATGCAATGCCAATCAAAATCCCAATGGCATTTCTTGTAGAAATAGAGAAAGCAATCATGAAATTCATATGGAAAAATAAAAGACCCAGAATAGCAAAAACAATGCTAAGCAGGAAGTGTGAATCAGGTGGGATAGCTATACCAGACTTCAAACTATACTATAGAGCAATAGTAACAAAAACAGCAGGGTACTGGTACCAAAACAGGTGGGTGGACCAATGGTACAGAATAGAGGACACAGAAACCAATCCACAAAACTACAACTATCTTATATTCGATAAAGGGGCTAAAAGCATGCAATTGAAGAAGGATAGCATCTTCAACAAATGGTGTTGGGAAAACTGGAAATCCATATGCAACAAAATGAAACTGAATCCCTTTCTCTTGCCATGCACAAAAGTTAACTCAAAGTGGATAAAGGAACTTGATATCAAATCAGAGACATGGCGTCTGATAGAAGATAAAGTTGGCTATGATCTACATACTGTGGGGTTGGGCTCCAAATTCCTCAATAGGACACCCATAGCACAAGTGTTAATAACTAGAATCAACAAATGGGACTTACTCAAACTAAAAAGTTTTTTCTCAGCAAAAGAAAGAATAAGAGAGGTAAATAGGGATCCTACGTCCTGGGAACAAATCTTTACTCCTCACACTTCACACAGAGCCCTAATATCCAGAATATACAAAGAACTCAAAAAATTAGACAATCAGATAACAAATAACCCAATCAACAAATGGGCCAAGGGCCTGAATAGAAATTTCTCAGAGGAGGACATACAATCAATCAACAAGTATATGAAAAAATGCTCACCATCTCTAGCAGTCAGAGAAATGCAAATCAAAACCACCCTAAGATACCATCTCACTCCAGTAAAATTAGCAGCCATTAGGAAGTCAAACAACAACAAGTGCTGGTGAGGATGTTGGGAAAAGGGTACTCTTGTACATTGCTGGTGGGACTGCAAATTGGTGCGGCCAATTTGGAAAGCAGTATGGAGATTTCTTGGAAAGCTGGGAATAAAACCACCATTTGATCCAGCTATTCCCCTACTCGGTCTATTCCCTAAAGACCTAAAAAGAGCACACTATAGGGACACTGCTACATCCATGTTCATAGCAGCACAATTCACAATAGCAAGACTGTGGAAGCAAAACCTAGATGCCATTCAATAGACGAATGGATAAAAAATATGTGGCATTTTTACACAATGGAGTATTACTCTGCATTAAGAAATGACAAAATCATAGAATTTGGAGAGAAATGGATGGCATTAGAGCAGATTATGCTAAGTGAAGCTAGCCAATCCCTCAAAAACAAATGGCAAATGTCTTCTTTGATATAAGGAGAGTAACTAAGAACAGAGTAGGGACGAAGAGCATGAGAAGAAGATTAACATTAAACAGGGATGAGAGGTGGGTGGGAAAGGGAGAGAGAAGGGAAATTTCCTGTAAATGGAAGGAGACCCTCAGGGGTATACAAAATTACATACAAGAGGAAGTGAGGGGAAAGGAGGAAAAATATGAGGGGGGAGAAATGAATTACAGTAGAGGGGGTAGAGAGAGAAGAGGGGAGGGGATGGGGGAGTGGGGATAGTAGAGGATAGGAAAGGCAGCAGAATACAACAGACACCAGAATGGCAATATGTAAATCAATGGTTGTGCAACTGATGTGATTCTGCAATCTGTATATGGGGTAAAAACGGGAGTTCATATCCCACTTGAATCAAGTGTGAAATATAATATATCAAGAACTATGTAATGTTTTGAACAACCTACAATAAAAATTAATTTAAAAAAAGTGGATCCAAAGATCTTTAATTCACGTGATTAAAATTGTTCAATTTAAATTGGATAAACAGATAAAAATAAATGTTTTTAAATTTAAGCTTACAAGTTTTTATAGGTGTTCAAAAATCTAATAAAATATTAATATCTACAAAATGTCTAAAATGCCTTGATTCTAGGACTTTTCCTTCAACAAAAAAATGGTTTACACTCTTCAATACATTTGTCTAATATTTTAATAAATAAGTAAAGTAAATTTGATGTGGAATTTCTCATTCTTGAGTACATTTGTTAGATACCCGATTGATTTACTAAGGTCTGTATCAGATTGTAAAAATCAGTCATGTGTTAAAGAGACAAAAATTTCTGAAAACATAAGTTTACCCATAACATTGTGTTTATTAAGTTTTATTTTTTCTAGAGCAAGCAACCATAAAAATTAAACAACTGATTAAATAAGAACTGTTATTTTAGAGCACTCTACTGCCATTTCTTTAAAAGCTAAACTTGGTTAATCTAGAAATATCAATGTAATTTTGATGCTATTAATGTGCTCATATCTTCCAGGTATACAAGTCTGTAAGTTAGAAACATTTAAAGAGCATTATATCAAGCTGGTATTCTGAAGTTGTATGGTAAAAAAATGTACTGGGGATTTATTTACCTGTTATCAATAAGATATGTAAAGTTTTATGTTACTTTTTTCATTGGGGAACAATTTAAATGTATTTTTAAGTTAATCAGAGCCTAATATATGTAAAGGTTAAAATCTTTCGGCCTTTCTTTAATCCATGTTTTAAATGTGATGTCATATGATGTTAGATAATGTTCATGTGACCTCAAACAATTTATGTAAACTTTGTAAAATGATATTTAAAAAACAATGATCAGCTTTAGAACTAAAACACTTAATATTTATAAAGAGGCCTGCCTTATCTGAGATAAGGCTCTGTGTCCCATCTTACTACATGTGAGAATGACTACAAAAGGAGTAGGTCAGATTTTATTTCATTTAAAGTTATGTTCAAAAGTTCTTTTGTTTTTCTGTGAAGATTACTAGGATCTCAAACAGTTAAACATATAATGTATAACTCAGCCAAAAAATTCAGGGTAGCTATTACAGAAACTAAGTATTTTTACTCTTGTTAAAAAATTTTATTTTTAATTTGCTTATAAGTGATCTAAAGATTCCCTGTTAGTCTTTTACAGAAGTGTTGCTTTAATAACACAACATGGGTTAATTTAAGATAATAAGTCATCACCTACAAGACAGACAGAATAATACATATCCCAATTAATGAAAAGATAAATAATAATTAAGTTATAGATATTAAAGCCCAGTACTCTCAATATAAGGCTGTTAAAATTTATTTGCTGGATGTTTAAGATTAGGATTTAAAATTAAAGTTAAATGAATCGGCCAAGAAAACAAATATTAATATTTTAAGGTATACACTTTATGTTAGCCTCCCAAAATAAGTAAGACTGGAGGTTACAAAGAAGGATTCTCAGACAGGAATGCCTGATAACTATAAAAAGAGACTATTAAGAGGAGCTGCCAGAGGCAGAAAATTTAGTTTAGGGCCTACAGATATTCCTAACCTACAGAGGTAGGCTTGGTGTTTGCTAGTACGATTATCCAGCCCTGAGTAACAGAATTAAAGGTTTCTCTATTAGACACAGAGGTCATACTAGAAAAAGGATTTTGCAAGATCAGATGACATTAAATTAATAAACTGTATCTTATGGGGAGGGACAACTGTAAAACAAAAAATTAAATATTAAGTTGACAGTCCTGATAACTGAGGATATTAAAGAATGGTGAGGGAACTTCTATACGGTGACATGTTCCAGCTGCTGCAACATTTATTCATTACTCATGGTTTTTGTTACTCTCATAGAAGAACCCATTCCCAGATGACTTTACAACCTGTTCTTCCCCAACCAGACTTCAAACCAAGCTGAAATCTAAAAGGCAACTCATGTCCCTCAACTAAATTCTAAAAGGCAACTCATGTCCCTCATGCCATGACCCTTATGTCACCCTCTCTCAGCGCAGAAGAATCCAAAATGCGTGAGGCCTCCCTTCTTACAACAATGGAGCCAAAAATAAATAGACTATCAATATACGTAATTAATTAAGTCAGGTAAAATCAGGGAGACCCGTTTTGGGTGAGTTCTAGAAATTTGGAGACTGTTACCTGAGGGATTTAAATTTCCTCAGTGCACTTCCCTTAATCTATCAAAATTTGAAAGGAACACATAAGAAAAGGGGGGAATGATAGGCCCAACCTGATCTTTTATTAAAATTGGGAGCCATCTTGCTACAAAGCCATGATAAGATAATTTTGGCTTTACTATAAATTACTGCAAATTCTGAACCTGCTTGGAATGCCTGCCCATGCCTTGAACTCACCCATGTCTGGCTCTCTGACCAGATAGCAGCACTCTGTGAAACATTAGCGACACATCATAAATATTGGCCTTTCCTGGACAGACAATGACCATCTCTGAGGGTCTAATGGTCCTCACAAATTCTGATGTTGGGGCCAGCAAAAAAAAAAAAAAATATATATATATATATATATATATAAACTACCATTAGTGTGATGCTTGTCCGAGTTCTGTTATCTCTAACCCCCCTTTTGTGTAACTTTCTGGGCTTTAAAGCTGGGCTGTAGGTAAGTTGGGGTTGCTGTCTTGTTCCGGCCGTTTTGGGAGGGAGAGTTAGCCTGGCTGGTGAAAATAATAAGCTTAGTTTAATTTGATTTTAATTGGAGTCAGTGGTTTTTTCTTGCATCCTTGTCTAACAGGTAAACACTCCACAAACATGGAGCTCTGCTGGCCTAACGACTTTTTGAGAAACTGCCTCTGAGGTTGGGCACTTGAAATATATGTTGTTTTCAGGAGCTTTAGCTTCCTTTGTTGTGAGACCATCAAAGCTGGCTCTGCATCTATGTGACCTGAAGAAATTGGTTTCTTATTTTCCAATGAAAATGAGGCAAAGTGCTGAATTCTCTCTTTGTAGGTAAACTGTGGCCACTGAAGGCTAAGTGTCTCCCTGTGTGGACTGTGTACCCATTTAGTCATCCTCCACTATTCATGGTGTTTCTTGCTGCTGCACTGGGAGTTTGGTATTTGCTCTACGAAATACAAGAAGTTCAACTGGGACACAGTGATGAAGGTAGTTCTGTCACGTGTGGTCGGTCAGAGTCTGCAAGAGAATGCACCAACCAGGATTCTATCCCACATAGCTTGCCCACTTGAAGATAGCAACCTGATTCGTAACATTGCCCTGAAACCTCTCCATATAACAAGATGCCTTTACATATAAGGGTCTGCTGGCTGCACCATGTCAGTCACAAGCCATTTGGAAGTCAATGGTAGATCCAAATGGCCCCAACACAAATGTTTTATCCCACACCTGCACACCACAGTTCTGGGCCCAATACTCAGCAGGCTCCAACATACTGGCATTTCAGTTCTACACCATTTTCATGAAACCCAGTCAATCAAACCACTGTCTGGAACACTCCTGATCAGCAACAGGACATCCAAATGTTCTCCTCTGACACCTGGTTATGGGAATTTCAAAAATTTCTTGGTATTTATCTAGCATTTTTCACGGATGAAGTTGGAGGCACTGTAGGTTTCAATTCTTTCAAGAACCATTAAATGGTATGGAAGCTCATTTCAATGAAAGGTCTGGAGAATTCTCACAGTCAAGGCTTCCCAAAGAGTGGCCAAAAGATCACATGAACCCAGGCCCATTGAGGTCTAGAGTGTGAGATCCATGTTTGTTTTGAATCTCATCTATGGCTGCCAAGTCTTTCATAATAAAATCATGTGATATCCTGGCTGAGATTCCCGATGCTCTGTGGAAAGCCACCCTGGGACTTGATCTCAGTTTCCAAGGGCGACTCTAATGCATGGCCTCCTAAAATCCCAAGAGAACTCATGGCAATATTTCTCTGAGGTCAGTTTCAGAACTCAGTCTGTAAGGGGAATCACACCAGACTTCAAGCCCAGGTGGACCCAGTCATCTATTTCAACCACCACACAAATGACCACAATTAAAACCAAAACACTCCCACATGGCCCTCATCTTCTTCCATATAGACACTCATCATAACCTCTGGCTGGGGTTTTCCATGAGGGGCAAAGCTCACGACAGTGTACAAAATAAGCTCCCTTACCCCTCATTTGCCTAAAATCAGGGTGGCCTGGACACCCTTCCTGTGAACCAGTAGTGATCAAATATTCCTGCCATTTGTACTGCCCAGCTTCTCCAATATGAGGCCTACTGACTGTTTGGTATAGATTTTTTATGTGAATTGGAGTCATGAGAAAACCCAAGCAATTACGGGCTAGCCTCTGCAGGGTTTTGAAGAACTCATTTGACCCAATGGATCCCTCTTCTCACTTGATGTAGGTCAGAAACCTTACAGAGGAAGGCGAGGGACTTCAACCACAATGACTGCCCTTTTGGCCATTTTGGTTTTGGAAGCACAAAAGGAATGTTTCTTTAGATCCATCAGGTGCTGAGAATCTAAGCCACAGCCTCACACAGGGCCAAGAGGCTGATTCAGACACATCCCTTTTGGAAGAAATTAAGCAAAGAGCCACAGGTGATGCCCATTCATTTCCATTTGAAAACTGTTTTCTTCAGGCTTCACAAAGGGTTGGCCTGAGGCAAAGACCTTCCTGACATTCAGGGCAACAGAACATTATGTAAGAAAAGGCCCAAAGCAGGGTTTCTCCACTGAGATTTTACTGGTCACACTGTTATCTGAGTTTTCTGAGATGCTCGCCATTCCCTTCAGCTATCCAGTACATGGCCATGTCACAGAGCTTGGAGGTGGTACATATCTTGGACTCAAAACCATGAGCCTGTTGTGGAGAGTGGCCAGAATTCAGGAAGAGTACAGGAACTTAGGAATATTGTAGGTGTTGCCCATCCATAAGGCAAGCCACAGTCCTTTCATAAATTGGGCAGGATGAATGCTGTTAAACTTTCTCCTGGAGAGGACAAATCCATTGATGCATTATCTTTTCTAATGTCTACAACCAGAGATACAGTGGGATACACAGATATAGAAACACTTGCCTTGTCAAACAACTTACTAGAAACAGTCCACTCAATACCAAACAAATAGCCTTTCCTACCTATCACGCCTTTCCTACTGTATCAACATACACTAGTTATTCATCACCCCCTGCCCCGGTTATTTTGCTGCAGTGGGACTGCTGCAGATGGTGGCCCATACAGGGAGCCCTGGGACACTTGGGGGTAAGTGACGAATAACAGCTGCCCATCCATAGATAGGATGGGAGCAAATCTGCTCATCCCTAGGCAGATAGGGGGAGAGGAAAAACGGTCATTTCAAAAAATGGAGAAGATTGATACAGTATGATTGTGTCTTGTTTTATCTCAGTGTATTGTATTGTCTTTGTGATGAAAATAAGGAAGGGGTGAGAAGTAAATTGATAATGGAAAGAGGCACCCCAGTGGAAACAAGTGCAATTAGGGCATGTGTTGATGGAAGCCCAGGAAGTCTAATCAGAAAGAAAAAGAAAGTTAAGAAGAAGAAGGATTATCAGGAAAAAAGTTTCAGCAAAAGGCTGTTACTGAATACTTTTCGTTTCCGGAGTGTGTGTGAATAGGCGCCTCGGCTGCCACATGCTCAAGCCAGTCACTGTGCAGCAAGGGCTTTTCAAGCAGTGGCAGCCGGCAATTCCCCGCCCCCAGCCTGGGGAGCGGGGCCCCGTGGCAGTTTGAGTCCTGGACACTCCCCAGGGCCATCTGTGGCTGCCCAGGATGCTACAGCCAGCCATAGATGCTACTGGCTCCCTGATGTTTGGTCATTTTCAATGCCAATAACTAAGCTACAATGGTTCTCCCACACCCGGAAGATAATAAATAATAAGCTCTATTAAGGCTTTTTTCAAATGTAAAAAACCTTGAGATAATGTACTAAATTTTTCAGAAGGTTGTTTTCTTAGCACCTGGTGGAATACTATAGGATTTTCTTTAGCCAGTGGTAGGAGTTCCTGCCTTCATCCCAGTGCCGGTGAGGACAAGGGTGGAAGAATTTCCAGTGTTGCTGAAAACCGGAGGAGACTTCGGCTGAGAAACGGAGGAGACTTTGGATCAAGCTAGCTGCCTTCAGAACTTTCCTGGGCTGTGATTTAAGCTAGCTGCCTGCAGAATTTACATGGACTGTGATTTAAGCTAGCTGCCTGCAGAACTTACCAGGACTGTGATTTAAGCTAGCTGCCTGCAGAACATACCTGGACTGTGGTTTACCTGAACTGTGAGTTAATCTATTGAGACACTGCTTTACCTGGACTGAGACAACAAACTGTAATCTATAACAAATTTTAACTCGGTGTCTTTGCTAACAGTGTCATTGCTGGTATTATTTCTCCAAGTGCTTCATCAATTGGCTTGTATTGTGACATTTTGTATCCTCCCTTTCTGTTTGTAGCAGGTTATTTATGGTGTTTCTGTAAAAACCACTGTGGTCTTTATTTAAATTAAATAAAAGGGGGAAATGTTAGAGTCTGTAAACATGTCAAAATAACACCTGGCATTTTGCCAGGGGAATGTTAGAGTGTGTAAACAAGTCTGGATGATGCCTGGCAAAATGCCAGAGGGAGTGGTTTGAGATGTAACAAAAGCCGAGCCATTAAGTGTGGAGATTCCTGATTGGTTGACTGCAGTATCTAGTTTATGTTAATTAGATAACCTGGGTGGAATGTATAAATACCTCTATTGTCCTACAATAAATGGCTTCCACTCCTGCTATATCAACATACACATGTTATTCATAACCCCCACCCCCCGGTTATTTTGCTCCAACCGGACCGCGGCAGTATCTGCCAAGTCAGAAACCCCTCAAGTATGAACATGTGATACCAGGTAGGATTCTATATGTGCATATAAAAATACATGTGCTGAATAGGCTACACAAAAAGGGAGAGAGGAATTCACATATTTGTTAACTTTAAAAACACATGGAGAACTATTTTAATTAAAAATTGACTAGATTTATAACTCCTACCCTATATAATGCAAAAGGCAAGTCCAACTATACAACATGACTCCTCTGAACTGCTTGTATTTCTATTTTGATTGGGTTATTAATCTCCATCATATTAGGATTAGTAGTCAGAGTCTAGTAGGGTATGGGTTAGTGTCCAAAATAAGCTCCCTTGCCCCTCATTTGCCTAAAGTCATGGTGGCCTGGACACCCTGCATGTGAACCAGGAGTGATAAAATAGGACTGCAGTTAATACAGCTCTGCTTCTCCAATTTGAGGCCTACTGAGTGTCAGGTAACAATTCTTTATGTGATTTGGAGTCATGAGAAAACACAACCACTTCTTCAGGGCATTGAAGAATTCATTTGAACCAAAGGATTCCTATTCTCACTTGATGTAGGTCAGAAACCTAACAAAGGAACGCAAGAGACTTCATTCACCATAACAGATCTTTTTGCCATTTTGGTTATGGATGCACACATGGGATCTTTCTTTAGATCCATGAGGTGCTGAGAATCTAAGCCACAACCGCACACAGGGCCAAGAGGCTGATTCAGACACATCCCTTTACAAAGAAATTAAGCAAAGAGCCACAGGTGATGCCCTTTCATTTCCATTTGAAAACTGTTTTCTTCAGGCTTAACAAAGGGGTGGGCTGAGGGAAAGAACTTCCTGACATTCAGGGCAACAGAAATATAGGTAAGAGAATGGCCAAAGCAGGATTTCTCCACTGAGACTTTCCTGGTCACACTGATATCTGAGTTTTCTGTGATTCTCCCATTCCATTCAGCTGTCCAGTACATGGCCATGGCACAGAGCTTGGAGGTGGTATATATCTTGGACGCAAAACCATGAGCCTATTCTGGAGAGTGGCCAGAATTCAGGAAGAAAACAGGAACTTAGGAAAATAGTAGGTGTTCCCCATCCATAAGACACACCGCAGTCCATCCATCAGTTGAGCAGGATGAATGCTGGGAAGCTTTCTACTAGACAGGATGCATCCATTGGTGCATTCTGTTTTTTAATGTCCAAAACCACGTACACAGTGGGATACACCGAACTAGAATCACTCACCTTGTCAAACGATTTACTAGAAACAGTCCATTCCAAACCAAACAAACCACCTTTCCTACCTATTTTCAGAACATGAGACAAAACCACAAACTCACACCCACACCCACAAAGGCATCTCCTTCCCACAAGTAAGTCTCTGACTCTCCAGTGTGTCCTCTGTCTGTTGAGCCAAACTATGTTCCCCGAAATGGCCAGTCCTGTCTCAGTTCTGGTTGCCTTGGCCAACTCTGTGAAGTTGTCAGGATCCAGTGGTGAGCCACTACCTGCTTTCTCAGGAAAGACCCTCTTCATATCTGTCCTGGCATTTGGCCATTCTCTCAGCAGTAGGTACCAAGAAAGACTGACTCTGTCCTTGGTAAATCCAAACAACTGAGCCCAGTGGGAGTGGGACTGGGACTGGCTCTGGGTGTCTGGCATTTTGGATCCCAATTTCAGAGAGTTCCAATACCAAGGAAGTGAGGTAGGACACTTCCTTCAAGAACTGAATGAGTTCACTCCCTTGGCAACCACTTTGTCCTAACAGTTGGTTCCAAGGGTCCCATGAGATAGAGGCTGCCCCTACTTCCTGTGACACTTTCGCAAGTTAGAATGGTATATCAACCATAGGCACCCGGGAACATCTCTCAACAAAGGCCTGGTTTGGTCCACCTTCTCTACATTTAGAATAGAGAGACTGATTCAGACACGACCCTTCATCCTGACCAGGTGGTTTGGCATGCAAGGTGACTTTTGCTCTCTCAACTCCTTCATAGCTGCCTACATCTTCTCCAGGTATCATTTCTGCATGGACCTTTGAGGTTCTCAGCAGGTTTAAGATGACCTACATTCCTGTATTGTAAAAACAACTCTGTCCCTGCTCTTCTGTAAACTTAGATTGAGGGAAGAGTGTATGGTTAGGGTTAATAAAAGGTTCGATTTGGGTTAAGAATCATTCTGCAGGATGAATAATTGTATTGGGAACCTGTAATATTTACAAGAATGTAAAAGTGAAATATTAGAATGAAAACAGAAATCTAGGTAAGATTTGAAGCCCAGAAGGGTATTGGGCCCTTGATTGGGATACTTAGCTTTGAATTATGTTCTGCAGAGATGTCTCAGATAAATCGATGTACAATGGCATAGGACCTTGTACCTTGGATGATGGAATGTCGAAGAGAACTTCTAGTCAAAAAGGGATACTCGGTATTATTTGAAAGATAGTCAGTAGGTTTAGAAAGCAGAGAGAGTGTAGGATTTAAACCAAAAGTTCTTTAGCAATAGGGTTTCGGGTAGAGAGTGAATGAAAATGTGAGCACATGTGAAGAGTCAGTCACAATGATAAACTGTGGAAAATATGTAGGAAAGCAGATATTAATAGAGACATTAGTATATCAGGCAAATGATAAAGTGATTGATAGGATTAGACATTTTCAACAGGCTTGAGGTAAAATATATAATCTTAGGAAGAAACAAATATGTAGTGACCAATAGGATTCACATTTGAGAGCGTTAGGCAACCTGGACATGGATGTTTTTAGTAATGCATACTCACTTTCCATTAAGGCTTTGGTAAAATCATAAGTGTGAACTTTGCTTTTTGTGTCCAGAAAATTACTGTGATAAAATGTATATGTAGATCAGATGACATAAGTATTTATTCCACCGTTTCTGGGAGCAATATTTTGAAGATATATAAATTAGTACTGGCGTTACAAATGGGTGTACCCTGTGTCTAGGAATATAGAGATAATGCATGAATAGACAAAACTTTGATTAAACAATGTAACAAGTTCTAAATTTAAATAATGGATTGAATTGATATCTGAAAATATACAGGAAATCTTATATTGATATGCAATCATTCAATCCAACCAGGTATCCATCTTATTTTAATATTAGGCTTATGGATTATCATAAAGAGTGTGTGAATTTTGTTTCAAAGGTGATTATGGATTTCAGAAATAATGAGTTTGGAAAGAAGTCTCATGAAGAGACCAGACAAGAAACCTGGAGGAATACAAGAGTTTTGAATAAGGAAGTTATTGAAAGCGAAACAAATGCCTATAAATTTGTGAACTTGTTAATGAAATATATATCCTATGATGTGCATAAACTGAAGAAATAATAATGTACCAGTTTTGTTAAAAAATGAACGTCAAAATACACATCATGTCCCATAGGAATCTACAAGCATTGATGTTAAACTGGGACAGTTACTGTAGAAATATTTGGATTTGTATGCACCATTCACTGAAGTTTGTTTTTAGTACTAGGAAACAAATATGTATTTCAGGTGGATGAATATTTTTGAAAATAATCTTGTGAAAAGTTGATTATAAATCCACATACATGTACATGAATGAATTTAGGGAGTATATAATAAGAAACATATGTTTCATATTTTCAAAAATCTGGAGAGTGTATATCTATCTATCTATCTATCTATCTATACACACACACACACACACACTCAAACAGACATTAAAATGTAGCAATATATATATATCATGAAATATATATAATCCACAGAGCCAAAAATATTAATTTTACTAAACGTGGATTTATGTATAATGTTGTTCAACTAGGAAGTCACCCATAGTTTGAATTTTCACTTCCAACAGCATTCAGAGGAGTGATCTCTTCTGACAATTTGTATCTGCTAAGTCAGCAACCTCTCAAGAATGTACATGTGATACCAGGTAGGATTCTAAATGTGCATATAAAAATACATCTTCTGAATAGGCTACAGAGAAAGGGAGAGAGGAATTCACATGGTTGTGAACTTTAAAAACACATGGAGAACTGTTTCAATTAAAAATTGACTAAATTTATAACTCCTACCCTATATAATGCAAAAGGCAAGTACAACTATACAACATGAATCCTCAAAACTTCTTGTATTTCTATTCTGTTCGGGTTATTATTCTCCATCATGTTAGGATTACTAGTCAGAGTCTAGTAGGGTATGGGTTAGTGTCCAAAATAAGCTCCCTTGCCGCTCATTTGCCTAAAGTCATGGTGGCCTGGACACCCTGCATGTGAACCAGGAGTGATAAAATAAGACCACAGTTAATACTGATCTGCTTCTCCAATTTGAGGCCTACTGACTGTCAGGTATAGATTCTTTATGTGAATTGGAGTCATAAGAAAACCCAAGCACTTCTTCAGGGCTTTCAAAAATTTATTTGAACCAAAGGATCCCTATTCTCACTTGATGTAGTTCAGGAACCTAACAAAGAAAGGCAAGAGACTTCATCCATCATAACTGATCTTTTTGAAATTTTGGTTTTGAATGCACACATCGGATCTTTCTTTAGATCCATCAGGGGCTGAGAATCTAAGCCACAACCGCACACAGGGCCAAAGGGTGATTCAGACACATCCCTTTGCAAAGAAATTAAGCAAAGAGCCACAGGTGATGCCCATTCATTTTCATTTGAAAACTCTTTTTTTCAGGCTTCACATGAGGGTGGCCTGAGGCAAAGAACTTCCTGACATTCAGGGAAACAGATACATAGTAAGAGAATGGCCCATAGCAGGGTTTCTCCACTGAGACTTTCCTGGTCACACTGATATCTGAGTTTTCTGAGATTCTCCCATTCCCTTCAGCTGTCCAGTACATGGCCATTTAACAGAGCTTGAGGTGGTACATATCTTAAACACAAAACTATGTGCCTATTCGGGAGAGTGGCCAGAATTCAGGAAGAAAACAGGAACTTAGGCAGATAGTAGGTGTTGCCCATCCATGAGGCAAGCCGCAGTCCATTCATCAATTGGGCAGGATGAATGCTGTGAAGCTTTCTACTAGACAGAACACATCAACTGATGCATTCTCTTTTCTAATGTCGACAACCACGGACACAGTGGGATACACAGACATAGAAAGACTCGCCTTGTCAAACGACTTACTAGAAACAGTTCACTACAATCCAATCAAACCGCCTTTCTTTCGTATTCTCAGAACATGAGACAAAACCACAAACCCACACCCACACCCGCAAAGGCACCTCCTTCCCCCAAGTAGGTCTGTCATATCCGGAGTGTCCTCTGACTGGTGGGCCATACTATGTTCTCCCAAAATGGCCTGTCCTGTCTCAGATCTGCTCTACTTTGCCAACTCTGTGAAGTAGTCAGGAGCCAGCGGTGATCCACTACCTGCTTTATCAGGATAGGACCCTCTTCAGAGGTTTCCTGGCATTTGGCCATCCTCAAATCAGTAGGTACCAAGAAATATTGACTCTGTCCTTCGTAAATCCAAACAAGTTAGACCACTGGGACTTGGACGGGTTATGGCTCTGGGTGCCTGGCTTCCTGGATCCCAAGTTCAGAGACTTCCATCACCAAGGAAGTGGGGTGAAGTCACTTCCTTGAGGAACTGAATGAGGTCACTGCCTTGGAAACCACATTGTCCTAACATTTGCCTCCAAGGTTCCCATGAGATGGAGGATGCCCCTACATCCTGTGACACTTTCACAAGTTCGAATCATATATCAAACATAGGGACCAGGGAACAGCTCTCCACACAGGCATGGTTTGGTCTATCTTCTCTGTATTAAGAAGAATGAGGCTGATTCAGACACATTCCTTAATTCTACCAGGTTGTTTGCCATTGAGATGACTTTTGCTCTCTCAGGTCCTTCATCGCTGCCTACATCTTCTCCAGGGATCATTTCTGCATGTACCTTTGAGGTTCTCAGCAGGTGGAAGATCCCATGCATTCCTGTATTGTAAGACCAACACTGTCACTGCTCTTCTGTAAAGTTAGATTGAGGGAACAGTGTATGGTTACGGTTAATAACATTTTCATTTTCGGTTAGGAACCATTCTGCTGGATGAATAATGTTATTGGAACCTGTGATATTTATTAGAATACAGACGTGAAATATATGTACATAAACAGAAATCTAAGTAAGATTTGAAGCCCAGAAATCATTGGGCCCTGGATTGGGATACCTATCGTTGAATTACATTCTGCAAAAATGTCTCAGAGAAATCGATATACAATGGCATAAGACCTTGTAACTGGATGATTGAATGTAGAAGAGAACCTCCAGTCAAAAAGTGATAGTCGGTAGGATTAGGAAGATAGTAGGTAGGTTTTAAGAAGAAGAGTGAATATAGGATTTGGACCAAAAGTTCTTTAGCAATAGGATTTCGATTAGAGTGTGAATGTAAGTTTCAGAACATGTGAAGATTTAGTCACAATGATGAACTGTGGAAAAGCAGATACCAATAGAGACATTACAAAAACAGGCAAAGTATAAAGTGAATGAGAGGATTAGACATTTTCAACAGGGTTGAGTTTGAATATATAATCTTTGGAAGAAACTAATTTGTAGTTACCAATAGGATTTTCATTTGAGAGCATTAGGCAACCTGGACATGGATGTTTTTAGTAATCCATGTTCACTTTTCATTTAGCTTTGATACAATCATAAGTGTGACCTTTGCTTTTTGTGTCCAGAATATTTCAGTGATAAAATGCATATGTAGATCAGGTGACATGGGTATTTCTTCCAACATTTCTGGGAGCAATATTTTGAAGACGTATAAATTAGTGTTGGGGGTACAAAGAGGTGTACCCTGTGTCTATGAATATAGAGATAATGCATGAAAATACCACATTGTGAATAAATAATATAACTGGTTCCACTTTAAATAATGGATTGAATTGATATCTGAAACTAAGTAAGAAATCTTATATTGATATACAATCATTCATTCCAACCAGTTGTACATCTAATGGTAATATTAGGGTTATGGTTTATTATGAGGGGTGTGTGAGTTTTGCTTCAAATGTGATAATGGAAATCGAAAATAATGTGTTTGGAAAGAAGTTTCAAGAAAAGACCAGTCAGAAACGGAGGAATACATGTTTTCTGAAGGAGGAAGTGATTGAAAGTGAAATAAATGCCTATAAATTTGTGAACGTGTGGATGAAATATATATCCTATAATGTGCATAAACTCAAGAAATAGAAATGTACCAGTGTTGAATAAAAATAAACTTCAAAGTACATATCATGTCCCATAGGAATCTACTTGCATTGATGTTAAACTGGGTCAGTTACTGTAGAAATATTAGGATTTTTTTTTTTTTGGTGTTATACTACAATTTATTTTAGCACTAGAATGCCACAGAATGTAGAGGAAAGAGCAATGGATTTTTAGTTATAGCACTAATAATCCAACATTTAATGACTTTTTTGGGGAGTCTAGAAATTACATAAGGCTATGTAACATATATTTTATTATTTAACATTCATAAATGCTTGGGATTTTAGTAATATTTCTAGTTTTTTATTTTTTATTTTTTAAGTTGTTGATGGATCTTCATTTTCTTTATTTGTATGTGGTGCTGAGAATAGAACCCAGTTCCTCACACATACTAGGCAAACATGTTAACACTGAATCACAAACCCAGCCGCTCCACTTTTGTCTTAACATCGAACACGCCTCTCCCTCTTCTTTACTCAGTTTCTTCCTCATTTTTCCCCTTCTCTCTCTTCCTTTTTCGTTTTTCCTCCATATCTATTTTTCTCTCATGGCATTACAAACAGTTGTATGCTATGAAATTTAAATTTGAGACTGTTTTTTATAGTCACTATTTTTTTTAAAAAAAATTAATAATTATAATCACCTGATAGATATATTACAATACATTTATTATACATATGTGTCTATATTCATGCATATGCATTACATATATTATGTATATATATATATATATATATATATATATATATATATATATATATATATATATATACATATATATTTAAAAGTACTTTGATTAGCCTGTTAGAAATAATATACACCAAGACTTTCTTAATTCTGAAGTCTTCCAGAATTAACATCTTACAATGAAAATCAAATAAACATATTTAAGAAAAAAGGTATCATTCTTTATTATCAATATTGATAATTTAATATTTTTTATCACGTTACGCTGTAATATGGCATATTATATCTTATGAATTAGAGAAATTTTTTTGAACAACCTATTATTTAAGGACCATATGCACTGACATTTTAAATGGCTTTCTTATGATTTCAATTTCTATCAATTATGTATTAATTGCCAAATACTTATTTTAGTACTTTTCATATTCATAATTGATATAAAGTGAATTGTTTAATTTTTCTGGTAATTAGTTACTTATTACAGTAGGGACATTCTTAATAGTTCTAAATTTTTATAAGTAAATGGTACAAAGATATTTTCATGCAAAATTAAGAATAATTGCATGCTCTAAATGTTTGATTGTTGATACATATAATACAGAGCTTTTGATGAGTCTCTTCCCAGTAAAACATAAAATGCAAAGATATCGTTGGGTATGTATGTCCAAATAAAGATAATGAAAAATACACATTATCAGCTAGAAACTATTAAATAAAAGATGAAAAGAACAATCCAACACATTGTACCAACTTATCAGATGAGGCAGTATTCTGAAAGAATAGCCTAAGACTAGACCTGGTCCATGACAAAATATTTACCAAAAATTGAAATATGAAAAATATAGGAAATGCTATGAATTTTTCATGAAGGTAGGTGGATTATCCTTTAATCTCAATTAAGTGTATTTTCAAAAGCCAGTTTTCTGGTAAAATAAATTTGTGATAGATACAACTACACAAAACAAAGTTTCTGCTTAGCAAAATGAATGCATCTCAACACTTTTTTAGCTGATTTCTTGCCACTCAATTTTAAACCTTTATTTATTTATTTATTTTTATTGATTGTTCAAAACATTACAAAACTCATGATATATTATCTTTCATACATTTGACTCAATTGGGTTATGAACTCCCATTTTTCCCCAAATACGAATTGTAGAAGCACATTGGTTACACATTCACATTTGTACATAATGGCATAATAGTGATGTTGTATTCTGCTACCTTTTCTATCCCCTACTATCCCCCTCCCCTCCCCTCCCATCTTTCCTCTCTACCTCATCTGCTGTTGTTCAATTCTCTCCATTGTTTTCCCCCCATTTCCCCTCACAAGCTCTTATATGTAATTTTGTGTAACATTGAGGGTCTCCTACCATTTCCATATGCTTTCCCTTCTCTCCCCCTTTCTATCCCCCCACTCGTCTTTGTTTAATGTTAATCTTTTTCTCATGCTCTTCCTCCCTGTTCTGTTCTTAGGTGCTCTCTTTATATCAAAGAAGACGTTTGGCATTTTTTTAAGGATTGGTTAGCTTAGCTTAGCATAATCTGCTCTAATGCCATCCATTTCTTTGCAAAGTCTATGATTTTGCCATTTTTTAGTGCTGAGTAATACTCCATTGTGTATAGATGAAACAGTTTTTTAACCATTCATCTATTGAAGGACATCTAGGTTGGTTCCACAGTCTAGCTATTGTGAATTGTGGCGCTATGATCATTGATGTGGCAGTATCCCTATAGTACGCTCTGTTAAGACCCTCTAGTTCGAGAAGGGTGATAGCTGGGTCAAATGGTGCATTCATTCCCAGCTTTCCAAGAAATCTCCATACTGCTTTACAAATTGGCCTTATCAATTTTCAGTACCACCAGTAGTGTACAAGTGTACCCTTTTCTCCACATCCTCGCCAACACTTATTGTTGTTTGACTTCATAATGGCTGCTAATCTTACTGGAGTAAGATGGTATCTTAGGGTGGTTTTGATTTGCATTTCTCTGACTGATACAGATGGTGAGCATTTTTTTATGTACTTGTTGATTGATTGTATGTCCTCCTCTCTGAAGTGTCTGTTCAGGTCCTTGGCCCATTTGTTGATTGGGTTATTTGTTATCTTATTGTTTAATTTTTTGAGTTCTTTGTATATTCTGGATATTAGAGCTCTATCTGAAGTGTGAGGGGTAAAAAATTGTTCCCAGGATGTAGACTCTCTATTTACCTCTCTTATTGTTTCTCTTGCAGAGAAAAAACTTTTTAGTTTAAGTAAGTCCCATTTGTTTATTGTTGTTATTAACTCTTGGGCTATGGGTGTCCTATTAATGAATTTGGAGCCGACCCCACAGTATGTAGATCATAGCCATCTTTTTCTTCTATCACATGCAGTGTCTCTGATTTCATCACTAGCTCCTTGATCCATTTTGAGTTAACTTTTGTGCATGGCGAGAGAAAGGGATTCAGTTTCATTTTGGTGCATATGGATTTCCAATTTTCCCAGCACCATTTGTTGAAGATGCTATCCATCTCCCAATATGCTTTTAGCCTCTTTATCATATATAAGAATGTTGTAATTTTGTGGATTGATTTCTGTGTCCTCTATTCTCTACCACTGATCCACCTGCCTGTTTTGGTACCAGTACCATGCTGCTTTTATAACTATTGCTTTTTAGTACAGTTTGAACTCTGGTATCGCTATACCTCCAGATTCAAATTCCTGCTTAGAATTGCTTTTGCTATTCTGGGTCTTTTGTTTTTCCATATGAATTTCATGATTGCTTTAACATTTCTACAAGAAATGCCGTTGGGATTTTGATTGGCATCCATTTTAACCTGTAGAGAACTTTGGGTAATATCACCATTTTGATGATGTTAGTTCTGCCTATCCATGAACAGGGTACATTTTTCCATCTTCTAAGATCTTCTTCTATCTCTCTCTTTAGGATTCTGTAGTTTTCATTATATAAATCTTTCACCTCTTTTGTTAGGTTGATTTCCAATTATCTTATTTTCTTTGAGGATATTGTGAATGGAGTGGTTTTCCTCCTTTCCATATCAGAAGTTTTGCTCCTGATATACATAAATGCCTTTGATTTATGCGTGTTGATTTTATATCCTGCCAGTTTGCTTAATTCATTTATTATCTCTAGCAGTTTCTTTGTAGACCCTTTTGGGTCTGTTATATATATTATCATGTCATCCACAAATAGTGATAATTTAAGTTCTTGTTTTCCTATTTTTATGCCTTTAATTTCTATTGTCTAATTGCTCTGGCTAGAATTTCAAGAACTAAATTGAATAGAAGTGGTGATAGAGGGCATTCCTGTCTTGTTCCAGATTTTAGAGGCAATCCCTTCAGTTTTTCTCCATTTAGGATGATGCTAGCCTGAGGTTTAGCATATATAGCTTTTACAATGTTGAGGTAAGTTCCTGTTATCCCTAGTTTTTCTAGTGTTTTGAACATAAAGGGATGCTGTACTTTGTCAAATGTTTTTTTCTGCATCTATCGAGATGATCACATGGTTCTTGTCTTTAAGTCTATTGATGTGGTGAATAGTATTTATTGATTTCCGTATATTGAACCAGCCTTGCATCCCAGGGGTGAATCCTACTTGATCATGGTGCACAATTTTTTTTGATATGCTTTTGTATTCGATTCATCAGGATTTTATTGAGAATTTTTGTATCCAAGTTCATTAGAGATATTGGTCTGTAGTTTTGTTTCTTTGAAGTGTCTTAGTCTGATTTCAAGATCAGGGTGATTTTGGCCTCATAGAATGAATTTGAAAGAGCTCCTTCTTTTTCTATTTCTTGAAAGAGCTTGAAAAGAATCAGTATTAATTCTTCTTTGAAGGTTTTGTAGAACTCCGCTGTTTACCCATCCGGTCCAGGGCTTTTTTTCGTTGGTTATCTTTTGATGGCTTCTTCTATTTCTTCCTTTGTCATTGGTCTGTTTAAATTGTGTGTGTCTTCCTGACTCAATCTGGGCAGATCGTATGACTTAAGAAATTTATTGATATCTTCACTATCTTCTATTTTATTGGAATATAAGGTTTCAAAATACTTTCTAATTATCTTCTATATTTCTGTAGTGTCTGTTGTGGTATTGCATTTTTCACCCCCTATGTTAATAATTTGAGTTCTCTCTCTTCTTCTCTTCGTTATCATGGCTAAGGGCCTGTCAATCTTATTTATTTTTTCAAAGAAACAACTTTTAGTTTATCAATTTTTTCAATGATTTTTTGTTTCAATTTCGTTGATTTCTGCTCTTATTTTAATGTCGTCTACTACATTTGCTGTTGTTTTGCTCTTCCTTTTCTAGGTTTTTGAGGTGTAGTGTGAGTTCATTTATTTGTTGTTGTTTTTTTCTTTTTTTGAGGAAAGAACTCCAAGAAATGAATTTTCCTCTTAAAACTGCTTTCATTGTGTCCCATAGATTACAGTAGGTTGTGTCTGTATGGTCATTTGTCTCTAAGAATTTTTTTGTCTCCTCCTTAATGTCTTCTGTAACCCATTGATCATTCAGTAGAATATTGTTCATTTTCCATGTGATGTAGGATTTTTCCTTCCTTCTTTTATCATTGATTTCCAGTTTCATTTCATTATGATCTGATATGGTGCATGGTATTATCTCCACGCCTTTATATTTACTAAGAGTTGCCCTATGACCTAATATATGGTCTATCTTTGTGTAGGATCCATCTGCTGCTGATAAGAAGGTGTATCCACTTGATGATGGTTGATATATTCTATATATGTCGGTTAAGTCTAGGTTATTGATTGTGCTGTTGAGTTCTATAGTTTCTTTATTCAGTTTTTGTCTAGAGGATGTGTCTAATGGTGAGAGCGGTCTGTTGACGTCACCTATAATTATTATGTTGTAGTCTATTTGACTCTTGAACTTGAGAAGAGTTTGTTTTATGAGTGTGGCAGCTCATTTGTTTGCTGCATACAAATTGGTAATTGTTATGTTATGTTGGTGGATGGTCCCTTTTAACGTTATATAGTGTCCTTCTTTATCCCTTTTGATTAACGTAGGTTTGAAGTTGATTGTATTTGATATGAGTTTGGCCACTCCTGCTTGCTTCCGTGTGCCCTGTGAGTGGTATGATTTTTCCCAACCTCTTACTTTCAGCCTGTGTATGTCTTTACCTATCATATGAGTCTCCTGAAAGCAGCATATTGTTGGATTTGTTTTTTTGATCCAGGTTACTACCCTATGTCTCTTGAATGGTGAGTTTAGGCCATTAACATTTAAGGTTACAATTGAAATATGATTTGTACATCCATTCATGTTAATTTATTTATTTATTTTAGTTTGGCTAGTTTTTACTTTTTGGTTATTTTCCTCCCCCTTTACTGAGATACCTCCCACTGTTAGTTTGGGGCACTATTTTTCAATTCTTCTTCTTGTAGTATTTTGCCCAAAATCCTTTGCAGTGCTGGTGTTATGGGTGTGAATTCTTTTAGTTTTTATTCATTGTGAAAGACTTTAATTTTATTGTCAAATCTGAAGCTTAATTTTGCTGGATACAGTATTCTTTGTTGGAATTCATTATTTTTCAGTGTTTGAAATACATTGTTCCAGGATCTTCTCACTTTCAAAGTTTGTGATGAAAAATCAGTCGTTAATCTAATTGGTTTACCCCTGAATGTAATCCGCCTCCTTTCTCTCGTAGCTTTTAATATTCTCTCCTTGTTCTGTATTTTGGCTATCTTCATAATTATATGTCTTGGAGTTGGTCTATTATGGTTTTGAATGTTTGGGGTCCTGTAGTCTTCAAGGATTTGGCAATCCATTCCATCTTTCATCTCTGGGAAGTTTTCTAGAATTATTTCATTTAATATGTTGTCCATTCTTTCGGTTTGAATCTCTATGGCTTCTTCTATTCCGATGACTGTGAAATTTGTTTTTTTATGACATCCCATATCTTTTGAATAGACTGCTCTTGGGACTTAAGCATCTTTTCTGTGTTGACTATATTATTTTTCAATTGATAAACGTTGTCGTCATTATCTGATGTTCTGACTTCTATTTGATCTAGTCTGTTTGTAATATTCTCGTTTGAGTTTTAATTAATAGTTTCCTGCATTTCTAGGATTACTGTTTGATTTTTTTTAAGATCTCTATCTCCTGGTAAAGCTTGTTCTTTGCCATTTGAATTTGTTTAATTCATTTTCAAAATATACTTTTATTGCTAGGACTTGCTGATTCATGTGTTCTCTAATATCCCTTTCCATCTGAGTTAGGTAAGCCTTGAGTTTTTTTCCCTATCCCTGTTTCTGATGATTCTAGGTCCTCCTGTAGAATTAAGTTGTCCTGCATTGTTTGTACACATTTTTTTCCTTTGTTTTTTCATGATGTTCACGTTGTTTTCCATCTCTATTTGATTGCTGTTTTTCTGCTCTATTCTATAGATTTGTTTTGGTTTAATATATCTGTTGTCTCTCCTTTGTGTTGGTAGACTATGCCTGCTAAAGTGAATTCTGCTTGGAAGGAATTGCGATGGCCGAGCTCCAGTGATGTCACCTGTCTGCTATGGCGGGCCCCAGGCTCCTTGCCAGGGTGTTCAAATGAAAATGGGCTGGGACTGATCTGTCTCTGTTTGTTTTCAACTCCCGGTCGCCGGCGGGCGGGCGGTCTCCAGCTGTCCAGTCACACAGTCAGCGGGTGGGCTGTCACTGGTGGGCGGGAGATCTCTAGCCACCCAGTTGCACGTGCAGCCAGCGGGCGATTGGTCGCTGATAGGCAGGCGGGCACCAGCCACCCAGTCGCACCAGCAGCGGGCTGTTTGTGACCAGTGGGCGGGCGTTCTCCAGCCGCCCAGTCACGCGGGCCTGGCCTCTAGTCCCCTGTTATCTCCTGCTAGTCCTGGTTTCTCGTGCTAGACCAGATTTCCCCTGAGTGATACCTCTCGGCAGCTCATACTGTCCTCTGGGCCTGCCGTTTCTTGGGTGTGGATGGTGTCTATGGGGAACCCCGGCACTCTATTGTTTTGATTTTTTCCTCTTGCCCCTCTCCCAGCTCTGGCTAGACAGGTTTCGTTTTCGCCGCTGATGGGAGGGGAAGTTGAAGGTCAGGTGCCTGTAGTTTTCCCGACGTCTTTATGCAGGCTCTCTCTGATAATCTCTCCAATGGAAAGCCTAAGAGAGATTTAATGTGAATTCCCTGCTGTATGGGAGATGAGCTGAGTAACACAAAACTGTTTTATTGTTGCAATCTGTTGGAGAGTGGCGGTGGTTACTTCTGCTCTCCAAGATGGTGACCGTTGGTTTCCTTGGTGGAGTTTTTATTGTGGGGGGATAGAACTGTAGCACTTCCTTCCCCGTTTGAAATCCCAAACTCAGCCCGGGGCTCAGTTGGAGGTCAGCCAGCAGGATTCCACAGAATCTGCAGCAACGTTTCTCCCTGCCGGCTGGTCGCTTCTAGGTGGTGCCCTGCTGTCTCTAGCCACGGGGCAGGCCACACAGATTTGTCAGCCCGGATCTCCGGTCGCACATTTGGCTCGTGTTTGAGACTCAATTACCGGACCTCATTGGTGGAAATCATTCTTCTAGGTTTCGGTGCACACCCATTTTTCTGTAAGATCCTAACAAGATAATTTTTTGTCGTTCTAACTCGTTATTCACCTGTGAAGTGGCGCAGTTCACAGGGTGTGAGTGGCAGATTCAGAGACATCCCTTCATCCTGACCAGGTTGTTTGCCATGGAAGATGACTTTTGCTCTCTCAGGTCCTTCATAGCTGCCTACATCTTCTCCATGGCTTATTTCTCCATGGACCTTTGAGGTTCTCAGCAGGTGAAAGATCCCCTACATTCCTGTATTATAAGACCAACTCTGTCCGTGCTCTTCTTTAAAGTTAGATTGAGGGAACACTGTAGGGTTAGGGTTAATAACATGTTTTATTTGGGTTAGGAATCATTCTGTTTATGAATAATTCTATTGAGAAGCTGCGATATGTATAAGAATATATAGTTGAAATATATGTAGGAAAACAGAAATCTAAGTAAGATTTGAATCCCAGAATGGCATTGGGCCCTTAATTGGGATACTTAGCGTTGAATTACGTTCTGCACAGATGTCTCAGGTAAATTGATATACAATGTCATAGGACCCTGTACCTTGGAAGATTGAATGTAGATGAGAACATCCATTTAAAAAGGTATAGTTGTTATTGAATGGTTAATTAAATAGGTACTTGTCACTTCCTGTTTTTCTCTATGCTTAACAAAACTCTGTTGAAATCTTGAGAACTGTTTGCTAATCTTGTTCCCAGAATGTGCTGTCCCCAGTTTTCAAACTGCAGAATTTACTCTCTCACCTGGTTGCATGCAAACTGCCCACTCCCACTGACCCATCAATAAACTTCCCTCCTTGCCCTCGGCAAGGAAAGTATATAAGCTCTGCTCAAGCTCTTCTCAGGGCTCTCTGCTGTATTCAAGTGAGCTCTGAGCCCCAGCATGCTGGAACTCCAATAAACCCTTTGCTGTTTCATGAGTCAGTTTCTTGGTGGTCTCTTCCTCCAATGCACGCCCGACCTTTACACATGAAGTTTCCACTGATATCTGGCAGCGGCGGATGAGAGACCCCAACGGGCTACTCTTGGGGTAAGTAAGTCTCCTATTCCTGGTTTCAGGTTTCAGGTTAGGACTTGGAAAAATGGCTATTGATGAAGAGTGTGAGCTCTCTCCGACAGTGGCTGACAGACGTGTCACAGAGCCACAGGCCACGTTCCTGGAGGACGCCCCAGAGGACTTGGGAAATTTAGTTATAATAGATTCCTCGACTCAGTGATATTTTGTTTTGGATTCGGTATTGCCAGCCCATTGGTTATTGCCGGCTACTCAGTCCTGATCTCAGTGTTGGACGTCCATTGCCTGTCTTTATTGTCTTGTCTTGTCTGTTTCATGTGTCGTTGCTTTCACTGTTTGTGGATCTTTCATTATGGGACAGAGCACTTCAATGCTAGATCTCAGTTTAAAGGGCGACTCTTATGCGTGGTCTCATAAAATCCCAACACAATTAATGGCAATACTTCTCTGAGCTCAGTTCCAGAACTCAGTCTCTAAGGGGAATCACACCAGAGTTCAAGCCCAGGTGGACCCAGTCATCTCTTCCAAATGCCACACAAATGACCACAATTAAAACCAAAACACTCCCCAATGGCCCTCATCTTCTTCCATATAGACACTCATCATAACCTCTGGCTGGACGTTTCCATGAGGGGCATAGCCCAAGACAGTGTCCAAAACATGCTCCCTTGCCGCTAATTTGCCTAAAGTCAGGGTGGCCTGGAAACCCTTCCAGTGAACCAGGATTGATCAAATACACCTGCCATTAATACTGATCTTCTTCTGCAATTTGAGGCCTACTGACTGTCAGGTGTAGATTCTTTATGTGAATTTCAGTCATAAGAAAACCCAACCACATCTGCAGTGCTTTGAAAAACTCATTTGACCCAAAGGATCCCAATTCTCACTTGATGGACGTCAAGAACCTAACAGAGGACGGAGAAAAACTTCACCCACAATGACTGCTCTTTTGGCCATTTTGGTTTTGGATGCACACATGGGATCTTTCTTTAGATCTATCAGTTGCAGAGAATCTAAGACACAGCCTCACACAGGGCATAGAGTTGGATTCAGACACATCCTTTTCCAAAGCAAGTAAGCAAAGAGCCACAGGTTATGCCCATTCATTTAGATCTGAAAACTGTTTTCTTCAGGCTTCACAAAGGGGTGGTCCGAAACAAAGAACTTCTTGACATTCAAGGCAACAGAACATTATGTAAGCAAAAGGCTCAAAGAAGGGTTTCTCCACTGAGAGTTAACTGGTCACACTGAAATCTGCGTTTTCTGAGATGCTCGCCATTCCCTTCATCTATCCAGTACATGGCCATGTCACAGAGCTTGGAGGTGGTACATATCTTGGACACAAAACCATGAGCCTATTCTGGAGATTGGCGAGAATTCAGAAAGAAAATTGAAAATTACTAAGATCGTTGGTGTTGCGCATCCTTAAGGAAAGCTGCAATCCATTCATTAATTGGGCAGGATGAATGCTGGGAAGCTTTCTACAAGACAGGACAAATCCATTGATGCATTCTCTTTTCTAATTTCTACAACCACGGACATAGTGGGATACACAGACATAGAAACACTCGCCTTGTCAAACGTCTTACTAGAAACAGTTCAACCCCAAAAAACAAACCACCTTTCCTACCTATTCTCAGAACATGAGACAAAATCATAAACCCAAAACCACACCCATATTGGCACCTCCTTCCCCCAAGTAGGTCTGTGACTCTAGGGAGTGTCCTCTGACTGGTGGGCCATACAATTTTCCCCTGAAAAGTCCTGTCCTGTCTCAGGTCTGTTCTCCTTGACCAACTCTGTTAAGTTGTCAGAAGCTAGTGTTTAGCCACTACCTGCTTTCTCAGGAAAGGCCCTTCTTCAGAGCTCTCCTTGCTTTTGCCATCCTAACATCAGTAGGTACAAAGAAAGACTGACTCTGTCCTTGGTAAATCCAAACAAGTGAGCCCATTGGGACTGGGACTGGGACTGGCTCTATGTGCCTGGTTTCCAGTATCCCAAGTTCAGAGAGATCCATCACCAAGAAAGTGAGGTGAGGTCACTCCCTTCAGGAACTGAATAAATTCACTGCCTTGTAAACCATTTTGTCCTAATAGTTGCTTCCAAGTGTCCCATTAGATGGAGGCTTCCCCTACTTCCTTTGAAACTTTCACAAGTTAGAATGGTATGTCAACCTTAGGAACCCGGGAATAGCTATCCACACAGGCCTGGTTTGGTCAATCTCCTCTACATTAAGAAGAGAGAGGCTGATTCAGACACATCCCTTCATCCTGACCAGGGTGATTGCCATGGAAGATGACTTTTGCTCTCGCAGATCCTTCATAGCTGACTATATCTTCTCCAGGATTCATTTCTGCATGGACTTTGGAGGTTCTCAGCAGGTGGAAGATCCCCTACATTCCTGTATTGTAAGACCAACTCTGTCCCTGCTTTTCTTTAAATTTAGGTTGATAGAACAGTGTATTCTTAGGGCTAATAAAATGTTTGATTTGAGTTAGGAATAATCCTGCGGGATGAATAATGGTATTGGGAACCTGAGATATTTATAAAAATATAGAGGTTAAATATATGAATTAAAACCGAAATCTAGGTAATTTTGAAGCTCAGAAGGGCATTGGGCCCTTGATTGGGATACTTAACTTTGATTTACATTGTGTACAGATGTCTCAGATAAATAGATATACAATGGCATCGGACCTTGTAGCTTGGATGATTGAATGTTGAAGAGAACATCCAGTCAAAAACGGATAGTAGGTAGAATTAGGTACAGAGTTGGTTTAGGAAGAAGAGTGAGTATAGGATTTGGAACAAAAGTTCTGGAGCATTAGGGTTGTGGTTAGAGAGTGAAAGTGAACATAAGTTCATGTGAAGGGTCAGTCACAATGGTGAACTGGTGAAAATATGCAGGAAACCACATATCTTTAGAGACATTATGAAATCAGGCAAAGTATAAAGTGAGTGATATGATTATGCATTTTCAACAGGGTTGAGTTTGAATATATAATCTTAGGAAGAAACAAATTTCCCCTTCCTCTCCTGTTTTCTCTTTTCTTTCCACTATACAAAGTCTAATCTGGGACAGAAAAGATCCGTCCTTTATAGGGCATATCAGGACATATACAGGATTGCCTGGAGCCCTTAGTTTGGGTAATGATTTAGCAGATAAAACTACGCATGACATACATATTTTCTCTACAGTAGAAGAAGCTACAAATTTTCATAAAAAATTCCATGTCAATGCTAATACTATACATAAGCGCTTTAAAATAACTAAGGAACAAGCTAGACAAATAATAAAACAATGTCAAAATTGTGTGACCATTTTACCACAAGTTAATCTTGGAGTCAATCCTAGAGGATTGATACCTAACCATATTTGGCAGATGGACGTCACAAACTTGCCAGAATTTGGAAAATTAAAATATTTGCATGTTACAGTTGATACTTCTTCTGAATTTTTGATGGACTCCCTTCATGCCGGAGAAAAAAAACTAAAGATGTTATAGCTCATTGCTTACAAAATTTTGCCACTGTGGGCATTCCAAAACAGTTAAAAACAGATGTTGCCCCTGGTTATACTTTTACCTCTTTTAAAGAATTTTGCTCATCATTTTGCATTACTCATATAACAGGAATCCCATACAATCCGCAGGGACAAGGCATAGTTAAATGAGCTCATCAAACTATTAAAACGTACTAATTAAACAAAAAAAAAGGAATTGGGAAGGGGTATATATTCCCCAAAGATAAACTTAAAATAACCCTTTTTACTCTAAACTTTGGAAATTTGGATTCATCAGGGCTTATTCCTGTGGAAAGGCATATGTGTCCAAAAAATGTACATAAGCCCAAGGTACTTTGGAAGGATATTCTAACAGGACAATGGAAATGTCCTGACCCAGTAATTGTCTGGAGTTGGAGGTCTGTTTGTGTGTTTCCACAGGCAGAACAGCAGCCGATTTGGATTCCAGAGAGACTAACTAAAGCGATTTCTACAGATTAAAAGAATATGATTTGACTCAAATCCATAACAGCTGATATCCAGAACTCCAGTTTGGCTATTCTTACATCTGTGACAAATCCAGGATGCTTTTTTCAATATCTATTTTATTATTACCCTTTCCCATGTCATGAAGTTCTATTTTGTTTTTTGAGCTCATACAAACCTAGGTTAATGTTTTGCTGATCAGTTCTATTTTTGGACTATAGAGTTTTTAGACATTGCAATGGAGATTTCACCTGTAAAATGTTATAAGGCCTTTACTCTTATGTTATGTGTTGTATGTATTATATTACGTGTGCACACTTGTGTTTTTTGTTACATGTTTGAATGTACGTATGTCCATATATCATATATGATGAGCGCTCATGAAAAAATGGATCCAAATATATTTTTATACACTTGATGTAAATGTTTTAATTTAAATTGGGTAAACACCTGTTGAGGATTGTTTTAAAATGTGTACAAAAAAGGAGGTTAACAGATCTGTTTGTTTACTTTCACCTTTTCTTTTCATTATATTTAATAATTCTCTTCAAGACAATGTAAATTGTTAAGAAAATTGTTTTCTTTTAGTACCTTCTGGAATGTCACATAATTTTTCTTTGGCCATTATTGCCAAAATTCCTATCTTCATCCCAGTGCCTGTAAAGACAAAGATAAAACCAATCTACAGCTTCTGCAATAGCCATCACTGAACTGCTTGCAGAACTTGCCTCGACTATGTATCACCTGTATGCATTGTGAACTCACCTGCATGCATTGTGAACAATATGTTGGTGAATTGACTTGTGGTAGTGTTGGGGTATTTTTGCTGATGATGTCATCGGTGGTACAATTTTTCCAAAAGGAGCCGTCAATTGGCTTGGGGTATCTTCCTCCCTTCTGCTGTCATGGTCGTTCAGCTTAAATTTGGGGGCCAACAGAGGTGAGACAAAGAACCTCACCCCCCGCTGGTACAAAGACCTCTCCACAGGTGTGACTGTATACTGGACCTGTAGCTAGTGACGGGTAAGATCCAATTGCAATGGTACCAATCTAAGACTGGAGGCTGATACCTTGAGGTCAGCACATTCGATAATGGGTAAGCACCATATGTACTATTGGACAACCTAAGGCAGGCATGGTCCCTAAGCCACATGCTTGTTGTTTAAACAGAGAGGGGGAGGTGTTGAGAGGCACAGCCCAAGGGGCCAAACAAACTTTCAGACTGCCGGCTGATGATTGGCTAACAGCGGCCCCAGCAACATCAAGCTAATTGGCTCCTCTGCGGTGATGCTCATTGGAGATGCTCATTGAGCAGTTTCCCCACCCTTTCAGACTGCAAGCTGATGATTGGCTCACAGCAGCCCCAGCAATATCTAGCTGATTGGCTCCTCTGTGGTAATGCCATTGGGCTGTTTCCCCACCCTTTCAGACAACGGAGCTGCTCATTGTGGGACTTTTTGGGCTCTGCCCACACGACCCAGCCAATCGACCTCAAGAGAAGGAGTGTGGAGGTTGAGAGCTTGTGGGAAGCCAGTAGTGGCAGTTGGGCTCTGAGGGTTTTTCCCGAGGAGCTAATTTTTAGTCATGTGTGGTTCTAAAAGTAATTTTAGTTTCTTTTGACAAGTGGCTCCTGAATTGTGCCCAGCCAGATTGCAGCAATCCTAAAGTGATGGAGAAAAAGAACCCAAACAGAATAGAAATACAAGCAGTTTAGAGAGGCATGGTGTATAGTTGGATTTACCTTTTGCATGATAAAGGGTAGGTGTTATAAATCTAGTCAATTTTAAATTGAAATAGTTCTCCATGTGTTTTATAGTTAACAAATATGTGAATTCCTATCTCCCTTTATCTGTAGGCTATTCAGCACATGTATTTTTGAATGTACATATAGAATCCTACCTGGTATCACATGTACATTTTTGTTAGATGGCTGACTTGGCAGATACAAATTTTTAGAAAAGGTCACTCCTCCTAAACGTTGTTGGAATTGAAAATTAAAACTATGGGTGAGCTTCCTATTTGAACAATATAATACATAAATCCATGTTCAGTAAAATGAATAGTTTTGGATCTGTGGATGTTATATATTTCATGATGAATTTCGATTGGCATATATATTGCTACCTTTTAATGCCTCTCTCTCTCTCTCTCTATATATATATATATATATATATATACACACACACACTCTCCAGAGTTTTCAGAATGTAAAATATATGTGTCTTATTATACAATCCCTAAATGCATTCATGTTCATGAATGTGGATTTATAACCAAATGTTCACAAAGTTATTTTCAGAAATATTCATCCACCTTAAATACATATTGTATCCTAGTACTGAAATCAAAATTCAGTGAATGGTGCATAGAAGTCCTAATTTTTCTACAGTAACTGACCCACTTTAACATCAATGCAAGTAGATTCCTATGGGACATGATGTGTATTTTGACCTTCATTTTTATTCAACACTGTTACATGACTATTTCTTCAGTTTATGCACATCATAGGATATATATTTCATTCACAATTTTGCAAATTGATAGGCTTTTGTTTCACTTTTAATCACTTCTTGCTTCAGTACACAAGTATTCCTCTATGTTTTTTGACTGGTCTTTTCATGATACTTCATTTTATTTTAGATTTCAATAATCACTTTTAAAGCAAAACTCACACACTCTTCATGATAAACCATAAACCTAATATTACCATTAGATGTATAAATGGTTGTAATGAATGTATGTATCTCAATATAAGATTTCCTGTAAATTTGTAAATATCAATTCAATCCAATATTTAAAGTTGGAACCAGTAATATTATTTATTCACAGTATGGTCTATTCATTCATTTTATCTATATTCCTAGACACAGGGAACACCTATTTGTACACCCTATACTAATTTATACACCTTCAAAATATTGCCCACAGAAATGTTGGAAGAAATACTGATGTCACCTGATCTACATATGCACTTTATCACAGTAATATTCTGGAAACAAAATGCAAAGTTCACACTTATGACTGTGCCAAAGCCTAAATGGAAAGTGTGCATGGATTACTAACAATATCCATGTCCAGATTGCCTAATTCTCTCAAATGTCAATCCTATTGGTGACTAAATATTTGATTCTTTCTAAGGTTTTATACTCAACCTCTACCCTGTTGAAAATGTCTAATCCTATCACTCAATTTATACTTTGCCTGATTTCTTAATATCTCCATTGATATCTGCTTCCCCATATATTTTCCCCAGTTCATCATTGTGTCTGACTCTTCACATGTGGTGACATTTACATTCACTCTCTACCGCAAACCCTATTGCTAAAGAACTTTTTGTCCAAATCCTATACTCACTTTTCTTCCTAAACCTACTGACTGTCTTCCTAATCCTACCAACTATGCCTATATGAGTGGATGTTTTCTTCTACATTCAATCATCCAATTTTCAAGGTCCTATGCCATTGTATATCGATTTATCTGAGACATCTGTTTAGAAGATATTTAAAAGCTAAGTATCCCAATCAAGGGCCCAATGCTCTTCTGGGCTTCAAATCTTACCTAGATTTCTGTTTTTATACTTATATTTCACCTATATATTCTTGTAAATATCACAGGTTCCCAATACCATTATTCATCCAGCAGAATGATTCCTATCCCAAATAAAACCTGTTATTACCCTAACCATACACTGTTCCCTCAATGTAACTTTACAGAATAGCAGGGAAAAAGTTGGTCTTACACTACAGGAATGTAGGGGATCTTCAACCTGCTGAGATCCTCAAAGGACCATGCAGAAATGATAACCTGGAGAAGTTGTAGGCAGCTATGAAGGACCTGAGGGAGGAAAACTCAACTTCCATGGTAAACAACCTGGTCAGAATGAAGGGATGTTTCTTTATCAGCCTCTTTCATCTTAATGTAGAGAAGATTGACCAAACCAGGCCTGTGTGGAGAGCTGTTCTCGGGTGCCTATGGTTGATATACCATTCCAACGTGTGAAAATGTCACAGGAAGTAGGGGCACCCTCCATCTCATGGGACCCTTGGAAGCAACTCTTAGGACAAAGTGGTTGCCAAGGCAGTGACTTCATTCACTTCCTGATTGAGGTTACCTCACATAACGTCCTGGGTGATGGAACTCTCTAAACATGGGATTCAGAAAGCCAGGCAAGCACAACCAGTCCCAGTCCCAGTCCCAGTGGTCTCACTTTTTTTGGATTTACCAAGGACAGAGTCTGTCTTTCTTGGTACCTACTGATGTGAGGATGGCCAAAAGACAGGAAAGCTAAGAAGAGGGGCCTTTCCTGATAAAGCAGGTAGTAGCTCACCACTGGCTTCTGACAACTTCACACAACATTCCTCCCTCAATGCAGCACAAAGGTCCCTTTCACTCATGAAGAGGAGGTCCAACCCTCAACTGTTCTGTAAAAGAACTTCAGAGAGAGAGGTTAAAGATTCCTGCAAAGCTGTTATGGAGGTTTTTAATATATTTAAGTTTTGGTCTATTTCTGCTTCTAACTGGGTCATTTGTTGTGTCCCATGGACCAGGGCAGTGGTTCCTGTGCCCACCCTTGTGGCAACTCCTATTCTTTATAGGATGGCTAAAGTGAGGGACATATGTTCCCAGTGAAACCGGGTTGTATGTCCCACCTATTCGATCTTCAAATGAACCTGCGTCATGATAGAGCATTCTGGGTAACATGCACCATTACACAATTAATCACATCCGTTTTTCATTTCATGAAAACATCAACAATGTTTAAGTATATAGAATTATACTGTTGTAGGGACGGACAAGGCAAGGCACCTAAGGTAGCACCAAAGACAGTGAAACAGTCCTATTTGGTTGCACCCAGATTCAGAGGGCATTGCTTCGGTTGTAATCAATTAATCTTCTGAATTCCAAGTTTAGGTAGTTTCAGAATTTTGTACCCAACATGTAAGAGAAGTGGCTCAGAAGATCACACTCTGCAGAAGTTCACAAAAAGCTGTTTTTGTTTCTGTTTTTTTTTTTCTCTGTTCTGGGCAAGTTAACTTTTCAAGGACAACTGGGTGGGGGAGAGCTTTTACTTCCCTTTCTTTTTTTCCCCCTGCCAGCTGTTACCATGGAGCCCAGATGGTAACTTCTTTATCTTAGAAATGTTGCCATCTCTGTGAAGCCCCAGTTCAAGGCCAGAGGAATTGTTCACATATTTTGTGAAAAACTAGTAAGGGGGTGTCTAGCTTAGGAGTGCTGATTATTTTTAGCCAGTGGCCAAGTGGAACAGGGCAACATTAAATGAGGAAGGTTATCTACACTGAAATCGTTTATAGGGACTTTTTTGCTGAAAGTCCTAAAGTCAGCCATGGTGAAGACTCCTGGAGAAGGTCAGTGAAAACTTTTCTGTGGGCCTGGTACAGAGGGGGGAGACAGAGAAGTCGGGGCTTAGAGCAGCTTCATGGATCTGAGAATGAGAAAGGAGAGATGTAAAAGAATAATGGGAAAGGGGTTTGGGATATTCCTAGCAACAAAACTTGAGCAGTAGAACAGGTAGAGCAGAGGGGAAGAAGGGAGTGAGTATCCACAAAGCCTGTGAGGGACTTTAAATATTTAGTAACCTGTTTTCAGTGATGAAAGAGCAACTTTAAAGGCCATTTTCATTACATTTGGATAAGGGTCTGAGGGCTCTCCTCAGCTGGTTTGAGCTATGGGTTAGCTGGAAAGAGGACCTGGTGGGACCCAGTGCGGGCAGTGACAAGAGAAGAGAGGAATGAGTCGGTGCCAGGGGGCAATGGTCTGAGAACCGGTGTTGGTTTGGGTTTTTGATCTAGTAATTGAAGGGAAGAAATCAGGTTGCTGAGTTTGGAGTGACAGCAGATAGTCTGGAGATGAAGGCTGAGGGTGAGGATCTATTGGAGAAGCATAGTTCAGGATGTGAGCGAAGGAGGGAAAAGGCCTCCACATAGGGGAATCTCCTTTTACCCTTTTGAGCACTTGCAGAAGTTAAAAAGGTCACACAGTATTTGAGGATCTAGAGACCCCTCTGGGGGCCATGGGTTTTGGTTATCTAATTGGTCATATGGCCAATGCTGTGTACAGAATTTGATGAGGAGTTCGGGTTCCATCAGGAAGCCCCTGTATGCTCACATCCCCATGACTTACAGAAGAAATTGGCTTTTCCTCCACACAGCTGTTGCTGTTTGTGGCTTTGATTGTCTGCCGGGCAAACATAGTAATCTAGGCTAGCCAACCTGCACCTGGCTTACCTGTCCCGACATCCATAATGTTTGTTTCCATTATTTATGGTACAAAAGGTATTTAATGGAATTTTAGTGGTATCCTCTTCATCAGGGATATCCTAATAGGAAAGACCTATAGCCAGCTAACAAATGTCTGGGTGGAGAAATGGCCACCAGGTCCCAAAGTGGGCTATATGTGAGATAGATTATACTTCTTCTCCAGTAGGATTTGTGATCAGCCATCGCTGCTGAAAGGGCTGATGAGGGTTAGAACTACTGGTGGTCAAGGAGAGACTCTATAGCTTCATCCACCTGGCGAATACACAATTTGAAAGGGTTACCAGTCTCTTCCAGTTTCCAGGCAGAGTCTGGACAGGGTGCAGGCTTGAGATGAGAGGCCAGGATCCAGGAAGTGATTCTGTCTACCTTTACCACTGTAGGTGTTATAAGTAGAACCTGGTATGGTCCTTTCCAGTGGGGTTCCAGGGATGACACCTGATGTTGTCTTACATAGACAAAGTCTCCTACTTGATATTGATGTGGAGTCCCCTCATCTCCAGGTTGGTAGGCAGTGGCCAGCTGTTTTCACAGGTATCGCTGAGTTCTTTCAACAGCTGTAAGTCTGTCAAGCATGGTGGTGTGGAAGGGATCGTTAGGTCTTAGAGTTGGGGTTAGGTCCCTTACTGGAATAGGGGCCCCATAGGGAATTTCATAGTGGGTGAGGTTACACAAAGAAACAGAGAGAGAATTTCTTGCATGAAACATTGCATAAGGCAGAAGCATTGTCCAATCTTTTATGTCGGTCTCTAAGCTTAATTTCATTAAGGTCTCTTTAATGGTTCTATTCATTTATTCTACCTGTCCTGCACTCTGTGGTCTATAAGCACAATGTAATCCCCAGGGTACTGGCTAACCCCTAACGTACCTGGGTCATGAATGCAGGTCCATTATCAGACTCTGTTACCTTAGGCAGGTCGTATCTTGGAAAAAAATCTTCCAGGATCTTCTTGACCAACATTTGTGCTGTTTCTTTCTTTCTTTCTTTTTCTTTCTTTCTTTCTTTCTTTCTTTCTTTCTTTCTTTCTTTCTTTCTTTCTTTCTTTCTTTCTTTTTTTTGGTGGGGAAGGCTTTAATCCATCCTGAAAATGTATCTACAAAGACTAGGAGATATTTAAGTCCATACCTTGCATGCTTAATTTCAGTAAAGTTCACTTCCCAGAATTGTCCTGGTCTTTTTCCTCCTAGGTGCTTTCCTCCAGGAAGCTTGGAAGGGTAAGCATAAACCAATTGATGGACCCGACAGGCTTTTGTTACCCATTCAGTCCTTTTGCTGTGATTTGGTCAGTGGAAAACTCTGTTCTTGATCCTTCAGGAATGCCTGCAGTTTCTTTGAACAAAGTTGAGTGAGTTGATGTACATTTTCTACTGACATAGTTAGAGCCATGACTATAGGAGTTTTTACTGAAGGATTTAGAAATCCCACTTGGTTGCCTTCAGGGTTAAAAGTTATTTTGGCCCAGAGCTTGGTGAGCAGATCTCTGCCCATCAATGGGGCCAGGCATTCTGTGATTACTAGGAAGGATTGATGGATTTTCCTTTTCCCAGGTCTATGGTCCTCTTAGTTGTCCAAGCCCGATACTTACTGCCATTTGCCCCTTGAACTAGAGACCTTTTATTTGATAGATGGCCCAATGGGGCCTTGAGGGCTGAGTATATTGCCCCTGTATCCACTTCAAAGTTTACTGGGGTCCCCTACACTTCAAAAGTTACCCTGAGCTCCGGGAGGGGATGTTAGCCCCGACTTTTGGAGTCATCCTCAAGAGTCAGAATGGCTGGCAGGAGTGGCTGTCTCTTTCTAGGGAACTCTTTGGCCCAGTGTCCTTTTTTTTACAGTAGGCACAGTGATCTGAGGCAAGGAGTGGCCTCTGGCGTGGGCCCAGGTATCCCTTCCTGTCTCCCTGTTTCTTAATTTCTGGCCTATTTGTTGTTGTGACCAGGACCTTAGTCAGCGCCTTAGTCTGTCTTTTGTTTCTTTTATCCTCCCTTTGTTCCCTTCTCTTCCTCAGTTTCTCTCTTAAAGTATACCTTCTCAGCTTCTCTGACTAAATCTCTCAAAGTCATATCTTGTAATCCATCTAAGCATTTTAACTTTCTTTTAATATCCGGGGCAGCTTGCCCAATAAAGGCCATTGTGACAGATGACTTTTGATCCTCTGCCTGAGGATTGAAAGGAGTGTATCTTCTATATGCCTCCATAATTCTCTCTAGAAACATAGAGAGAGGTTCTTCAGGCCCTTGAATAATCTCTCTTACCTTGGCCTAATTAGTTGGTCGCCTAGCGGCCGCACGGAAACCCACTATTAGAGCCCGGTGATAAGTGAACAGATGCTCCCTACCTTCAAAGATTTGGGGGCCACAGTTGGGTTGGTTCAAAGGAAAGCTGGCTTTGATTATCTTGGGAAGTTGTGTCAGTCACGCATCTGGTCAGAGGATATTTTTTTCCAGCTTCCAGGAGTATTCTATTTTGATCCCCTGTCATGAAGACAGTCCCTATGAGTTGTTGGCAGTCATCTCAAGTAGGCTAGTGTGAAAACATCAATGACTCAACCAGACCTGTGTGCCAGGTGGGGTGCTCAGAAAAAGGGGGATTGTTATATTTCCAATTATGTACGTCTGAAGAGGAGAATGGCCAAAACTGGTAGGCTTGCATTTTTTCCCCCATGGCTGTCGTCAATCTTTGGCCCATAGGGATGGAGGGGGAGCATCATGGGAGTTCCAGTGTTTTCATCTATTCACTGCTGGCGAGTTCCTATAGCCGGGCCAGCTTCCTCAAGGGAAGGAAGGGCTGTGTGTGCCACTGGGGAGCTATCTGGAGGGTGCTGTGCTCCTCCAATTGCAGAGAGGCTGAGTCAGCAGCAGGGGAATCACTTAGAGGGTGTTGGGGATTGGGGGAAGAGGGCAGGGGATAAGGAGGGGGAGGAGAATCCAGTAGAGTCAAATCTTGTGACTCAGGGAGAACAGAGGGTGGAGAAGGAAGAAGAGCAGAGGGTTTGAGAGATCATGGGGGAAGGAGTAGGAGCAGGGGCAGCGGTAAGAAAAGGCTTCACCCATGGAGGAGGAGATTTGCAGAGGTCCTGCAAAGTTAAGATATATGGCGGAATGATCCAGATGGCTATGTGGCCCTGGCTAAAAGACAATATCTCTAACTTTTTAAATTAGTGGGAAGTAGAAAGATCCTTCTAGAGGCCATCCGACTCGAAAGGTGGGTCATTCTGAGGCACAGAGCGTCTTCCAGGTCCAGTGTTTTACTAAATAAAAAAGATTCTGAGCCCTTATGTGGACTTTGGGCCAGTGATCAATGGTCAGGGACAGAGGCATTGAAGTGCTCTGTCCCATAATGAAAGATACACAAATAGTGAAAGCCACGACACATGGGGTCTCACATTCGCCGCTGCTGGATTTCAGTGGAACCTCCATATGAAAAGGTCGGGCAAGCCTTGGAGGAAGAGACCACAAAGAGATTGTCACATGCAACAGCAAAGGGTTTATTGGGGGTCCAGCATGCTGGGGCTCAGAGCTCAATTGAAAAGAGATGAGAGCCCTGAGAACACCTTAAGCAGAGTTTATATAATTTTCTTGGAGAGGGCAGGGAGGAAAGTTTATTGATGGGTCCGGGTGAGTGGGCAGTGTGCGTGCACACGGGTGAGGGAGTACATTCTGCAGTTTGGCAGTTGGGAAGAGCACATTCTGGGAACAAGATTAGCAAAGAGTTCTCAAGATTTCAAAAGTGTTTTGTTAAGCATACAGAGAAACAGGAAGTGACAAGTACCTATTTTATTAACCTTTAACTACCGACTATCTTTTTTTGACTGGATGTTCTCTTCTACATTCAATCATCCAAGGTACAAGGTCCTAGGCCATTGAATATTGATTAATCTGACACATCTGTGCAGAACCTAATTCAAAGCTAAGTATCCCAATCAAGGGCCCAATTCTCTTCTGGGCTTCAAAACTTACCTAGATTTCTGTTTTCATACATGTATTTCACCTATATATTCTCATACATATCACAGGTTCCCAATACCATTATTCATCCAGCAGAATGATTCCTAACCCAAATCGAAAATGTTATTAACACTAACCGTACACTTTCCCCTCAATCTAACATTACAGAGAGGAGGGACAGAGTTAGTCTTACAATACAGGAATGTAGTGGATCTTCCACCTGCTGAGAACCTCAAAGGTCCATGCAGAAATGTCCTCTGGAGAAGATGTAGGCAGCTATGAAGGACCTGGGAGAGTAAAAGTCATCTTACATGACAAACAACCTGGCCAGGATGAAGGGTTGTGTCCAAATCAGCCTCTCTCGTCCTAATGTAGAGAAGATGGAACAAACCAGGCCTCTGTGGAGAGCTGTTCCCAGGTTCCTATGGTTGATATACCAATCTAACTTGTGAAAGTGTCACAGGAAGTTGGGGCAGCCACCATCTCATGTGACCCTTGGAAGCAACTGTTAGGACAAAGTGGTTGCCAAGCCAGTGAACTCATTCAGTTCCTGAAGGAAGTGACCTCACCTCACTTCCGTGGTGATGGAACTCTCTGAACATGGGATCCAGGAAGCCAGGCATCCAAGCCAGTCTCAGTCACAGTCCCTGTGGGCTCACTTGTTTGGATTTACCAAGGACAGAGTCAATCTTTCTTGGTACCTACTGATGTGAGAATGGCCAAATACCAGAAAAGCTCTGAAGAGGGACCATTCCTGAGAAAGCAGGTAGTGGCTCACCACTAGCTCCTGACAACTTCACAGAGTTGACCAAGGAGACCAGATCTGATAAAGGACAGGCCATTTTGGGAGAACATAGTATGGTCCAGAAGTCAGAGGACACTCTGGATAGTCACAGACCTACTTGAGGGAAGCAGGTGCCTTTTTGGGTGTTGGTGTGGGTTTGTGGTTTTGTCTCATGTTCTGAGAATAGGTAGGAAAGACGGTTTTGAGGTTTGGAGTGAAATGTTTCTACTAAGTCGTTTCACAGGGCGTGTGTTTCTATGTCTGTGTATCTCACTGTGTCCGTGGTTGTAGACATTAGAAAAAAAGAATGCATCAATGGATGTGTCCTGTCTATTAGAAAGCTTCCGAGCATTCATCCTGCCCAATTAATGAATGGACCAGGGCTTGCATAATCAATGGGTAACACCTGCTATCTTCCTAAGTTCCAGTTTTCTTCCTGAATTATGGCCACTCTCCAGAATAGGCTCATGGTTTTGTGTCCAAGATATGTACACCACCAAGCTCTGTCACATGGCCATATACTGGATAGCTGAAGGGAATGGCGAGCATCTCAGAAAACTCAGATATCAGTGTGACTACTAACATCTCAGTGGAGAAACCGTGGTTGGGCCTTTTGCTTAACAATTGTTCTTTTCCCCTGAGTCAGGTAGGACTTTGCCTCAGGCCAACCCGTTTGTGAAGCCTGAAGAAAACCGTTTTCAAATGGAAATGAATGGGCATCACCTGTGTCTCTTTGCTTAATTGCTTTGGAAAGGGATGTGTCTGAATCAGGCTCTTGGCCCAGTGTGAGGCTGTGGCTTAGATTGTCAGCACCTGATGGATGTAAAGAAAGATCCCATGTATGCATCCAACACCAAAATGGCCAAAAGAGCAGTCATTGTGGGTGAATTCTCTTGTCTTTCTCTGTAAGTTTCCTGACCTCCATCAAGTGAGAATAAGGATCCTTTGGGTCTAATGAGTTCTTTAAAGCCCTGCAGAGGCTAGCCCATTGGTGCTTGGGTTTTATCATGACTCCAATAAACATAAATAATCTAAATCCCACAGTCAGTAGGCCTCAAATTGGAGAAGTGGAGCAGTATTAAATGCAGGCCTATTGGATCACTCCTGTTTCACAGGAAGGGTGTCCAGGCCACTCAAACTTTAGGCAAACGAGGGGCAAGGGAGCTTATTTTGGATACTGTCTTGTACTGTGCTCCTCATGGAAACCTCTAGCAAGAGTTTATGTTCAGTGTCTATATGAAATAAAATGAGGGCCATGTGGGATTTTTTTTTGGTTTCAATTGTTTTCATTTGTGTGGCGGTTGGAAGAGGTGACTGGGTCCACCTGGGCTTGAACAGTGGCGTGATTCCCCTTAGAGAGTGAGTTCTGAAACTGACCTCAGAGAAGTATTGCCATGACTTGTGTTGGGATTTTAGGAGGACACGCATGAGAGTCGCCCATGGAAACTGAGATATAGGCCCAGGGTACCTTTCCACAGAGCACTGGGAATCTCAGCCAGGATATCACATGATTTTATTCTTAAAGGCATGTCAGCCATAGTTGAGAATCAAAACAAACATGGACCTCACATTGTAGACCTCAATGAGCCTGGCTTCATGTGACCTTTTGGCCACTCTTTGGAAAGTCTTGCCTGTGAGAGTTCTCGATAGCGTTCATTGAAATGAGCATCCTCACCATTTAATGGTTCCCGAATGAATTAAAACCCACAGTGCCTCCAACTTCATCCTTGAAAAATGCCTAGATAAATACCATGAAATTTTTGAATTTCCCATGACCTGGTCGCACTGGGAACATTTGGATGTCCTACATCATTCATGAATCTATCAGGCAGTGCCTTGATTGACTGGGATTCATAAAAATGGTGTAGAACAGAGATACCAGTAAGTTGGAGCCTACTGAGTGGTGGGCCTAGAGCAGAGGTGGGAAGGTGTATGATAAAACATCTTTGTGAGGCCATGTCAATCTGCCATTAGCTTCCAAATTGCTTGTGACTGACATGGTGCAGCCAGCAGAATGTTCAATGAAATGGCATATTGTTATATGGAGAGGTTTCAGGGCAATGTTCAGAACCAGGTTTCTATGGACAAGGGGGCAAGCTATGAGGGATAGAAGCCTGCTTGGTGCATTCTCCTGAGAACCCTGACCCACCGCACAAGACAGAACTTCCTCCACCACTGTGTCCCATTTGAACTCCTTGTATATCGTGAAGCAAATACCAAAGTCCCAGTGCAGCAGCAAGAAACACCATGAAAATTGGAGGATGACCAAATGGCTTCACAGTCCCCCAGGGAGACACTTAGCCCACAATGGCCACAGTTTACCTACAAAGAGAGAATTCCGCACTGCTACCTCATGTACATTGGAAAATAAGAATCCATGTCCTCCAGGTCACATAGATGCAGACCCAGCTTTGATGGTCTCACTAGAAAGAAATCAAAAGCTCCTGAAAACAATATATATTTCAAGTGCCCAACCACATAGGCAGTTTCCCAAGAAGTCTTTAGGGCACCAGAGCTCCACATTTGAGAAATGTTTACTGTGTCCCTTACTTTGGGAAACTCCTCTAACACCTCCAAGGTTGTGAACTCCTGAGCATATTCCATTCCAGATATGTATTCACAGATTTTCTAACTCTTCTTCTCTAATTCTGTATTACTTGGGGCGGAGTTAATTACAATAAATTTTTCTGGAAGAGAATAAGAAGATTTTTGTGTAGCACATATTTGCATACACATTGTGTTCATTTTCCAATTTTCCATTCGAAATACTGATTCCCTGACACTAACCCATAGCTTGCTAGACTCTGACTACTAATCCTAATGTGATGGAGAAAAATAACTCAAACAGAATAGAAATACAAGCAGTTCAGAGGAGGGGTGGTGTATAGTTGGGCTTGCCTTTTGCAATACATAGGTTTGGAGTTATAAATCTAGTCAATTTTTAATTGAAGTAGTTCTCCGTGTGTTTTTAAAGTTAACAAATATGTGAATTCCTGTCTCCCTTTCTCTGTAGCCTATTAAGCACATGTATTTGTATATGCACATATTGAATCCTACCTGGTATCACACGTACATACTTGTGAGGTGGCCAACTTGACAGATACAAATTGTGGAACAGAAAATTCAACCTATGGGGGAGCTTCCTAGGTGAACAACATTATATATAAATCCATGTTCAGTAAAATAAATATTTTTGGATATGTGGATCATATAAATTTCACGATGAATTTTGATTGGCATATATATTGCTACTTGTAATTGCTCTGTGTGGGGTTTGTGTGTGTGTATATATATATATATATATATATATATATATATATATATATATATATATTCTCCAGATTTTTCAAAATGTAAAATATATGTGTCTTATTATACACTCCTAAATTCATTAATGTTCATATATTTGGATTTCTAATCAACTTTTCACAAGATTATTCTCAGAAATATTCATCCACCTGAACTACATATCTGTTTCCTAGTACTGAAAACTAAATTCAGTGAATGGTATATACAAATGCTAATATTTCTACAGTAACTTACCCAGTTTAACATCGGTGCAAGTAGATTCCTATGTTCCATGATGTCTATTTTGACGTTCATTTTTATTCAACACTGGTATATTAGTTTTCTTCATTTTATGCACATCATACGATATATATTTCTTCCACAATTTAGCAAATTTATAGGCATTTGTTTCACTTTCAATCACTTCCTGCTTCAGAACACATGTATTCCTCCAGCTTTCTTGACTGGTTTTTTCATGAGACTTCTTTCTGAACACATTGTTTTCGATTTCCATAATCACTTTTGGGGCAAACTCACACACCCATCATGATAAACCATAACTCTATTATTACCATTAGATGTATAACTGTTTGGAATGAATGATTGTATATCAACATAAAATTTCTTATGTATTTTCAGATATCAATTCAATCCAATATTAAAAGTGGAACCTGTTATATTATTTATTCACAGTATGGTCTATTAAGGCATCATCTCTATATTCATAGACCCAGGGTCTATGTATTTGTATCCCCAATACTAATTTATAAGTCTTTAAAATATTGCTTTCAGAAATGGTGGAAAAAATACTCTAGTCACCTGATATACATATACATTTCATCACAGTAATATTCCTGACACAAAATGCAAGGGTCACACTTATGACTGTACCAAAGCCTAAATTGAATGTGAGCATGTATTACTAACAACATCCATGTCCTGGTTCCCTAATGCTCTCAAATATTATTCCTATTGGTGACTACATATCTGTTTCTTCCTAAGATTATATATTCAAACTCAACCCTGTTAATAATGTCTTATCCTACCACTCACTTTGTACTTTGCCTGATTTCCTAATGTCTCCATTGATATCTGCTTTCAAATACCTTTTCTCCAGTTCATCATTGGGAATGACCCTTCAAATGTGCTGACATTTACATTTACTCTCTCACCAAAACCTTATTGCTAAAGAACTTTTGGTCCAACTCCTAGACTCACTCAAATGGGTTCTTCAAAGCCCTGCAGAGGGAAGCCCAGAGATTCTTGGGTTTTCTCATGACTCCAATTCACATAAAGTATCTAAACCCCACAGTCAGTAGGCCTCAAATTCGAGAAGCAGAGCAGCATTAATGGCAGGCCTATTTGATCACTCCTGGTTCACAGGAAGGGTGCCCAGGCCACCCTGACTTTAGGCAAATGAGGGGGAAGGGAGCTTATTTTGGACACTGTCTTGGACTGTGTCCCTCATGGAAACCTCTAGCAAGGAATTATGATGAGTGTCTACATGGAAGAAAATGAGGGCCATGTGGGAGTGTTTTGTTTTTAATTGTGGTCACTTGTGTGGCGGTTGGAAGAGATGAATGGGTCCACCTGGGCTTGAACTCTGGTGTGATTCCCCTTAGAAACGGAGTTTTGGAAATGACCTTAGAGATGTATTGCTATGAATTGTGTTGGGATTTTCGGAGGCCAGGCATGAGAGTCGCCCATGCATGACAATACGCGTCAAATTGGAGAAGCAGAACTTAATGTCCAAATCCTTTACTCACCCTTCTTTTTAATCCTACCGTCTATCTTCCTAATCTCAGATAAATACCATGATATATTTGAAATTCCTATGACCAGGTGGCACTGGAGAATCTTTGGATGTCCTGTTTCTGATCATGAGTGTACCAGACAGTGGCTTAATTGACTTGGTTTTATGAAAATGGTGTAGAACAGAGATGCCAGTAAGTTGGAGCCTGCTGAGTAGTGGGCCTAGAGCAGTGGTGTGCAGATGTGTGATAAAATATCTGTGGTGGGGTCATGTGGATCTTCCATTGGTTTCCAAATGGCTTGTGACTGAAATAGTGTAGCCAGCAGACCCTTATATGTAAAGGCATCTCGTTATATGGAGAGGTTTAACGTCAATTTTAAGAAACAGGTTGCTATGGTCAAGGGGACAAGCTATGTTGGATAGAAGACTTGTTGGTGCATTCTCCTGGAGAACCTGACCCACCACACATGACAGAACTCACTCTAGCATTTTGTCCCAGTTGAACTCATTGTATTTCGTTAAGTAAATACCATACTCCCAGTGCAGCAGCAAGAAACACCACAAAAATGGAGGATGACCAAATGGCTTCACAGTCCACATGGGGAGACACTTAGACCCGAGTGGCCACAGTTTACCTACAAAGAGAGAATTCAGCACTGCTCCCTTATGTTCATTAAAAAAAAAGAAACCATGTTCTCCAGGTCACATAGATGCAGACCCATCTTTGATGGTCTCACTACAAATGAAGCTAAAGCTCCTGACAACAAAATATATTTCAAGTGCCCGAACTCAGAGACAGTTTCTCAAGAAGTTTTTAGGCCAGCAGAGCTCCATGTTTGTGGAGTGTTTACCCTGACCCTAACTTTTGGAAACTCCTCTACCACCTCCAAGGTTGTGAACTCCTGATTATGTTCCATTCCATATATGTATTCACAGATTTTCTAACTCTTCTCCTCTAATTGTGTCTTATTTGGGGTGAAGGTAATGGCAATTCATTGTTCTGGATGAGAGTGGGAATATTTTTGTGTGGCACATATTTGCATACACATTGGATTCATTTTCTTATTTTCCAATCAAAATACTGAAACCATGACACTAACCCATACCCTACTAGACTCTGACTACTAATTCTAATATGATGGAGGAAAAATAACCAAAACAAAATAGAAATACATGCAGTTCAGTGGAGGCATGGTGTATATTTGGACTTGCCTTTTACATGATAAAGGGTAGGTGTTATAAATCTAGTCAATTTTTGGTTAAAATAATTCTCCATGTGTTTTTAAAATTAACTAATATGTGAATTCCTGTCTCCCTTTCTCTATAGACTATTCAGCACATGTATATTTATATGCACATATAGAATCCTACCTGGTATCACAGGTTAATTTTTTTGTGTTGTCTGACTTGGAAGATACAAATTGTGAGAAAGGATCCCTCCTCCTAAACGCTGTTGAAACTGAAAATTCAACCTATGGGTGAGCTTCCTAATAGAAAAACATTATACAAAAATCCATGTTCAGTAAAATAATTATTTTTGCATATATGAATTATATATATTTAATGATGAATTTCGATTAGCATATGTATTGCTACTTTTTATAGTCTGTGTGTATGTTTTGTATATATATATATATATATATATATATATATATATATATATATATACATACTCTCCAGATTTTTCAAAATATGAAATATATGTGTCTTATATATACTCCCTAAATTTATTCATGTTGATGTATTTAGATTTATAATCGATTTTTCACAAGATTATTCTCAGAATTATTCATCAACTTGAAATATATATTTGTTTCCTAGTACTGAAAACTGACTTCAGTGAAAGCTGCACACAAATCCTAATATTTCTAGAGTAACTGACCCAGTTTAATATCAACGCAAGTAGACTCCTATGGGACATGACATATAATTTGACGTTCATTTTTATTCAACAATGGTACATTACTATTTCTGCAGTTTATGCACATCGTAGGATATATATTTTATCCACAAGTTCACAAATTTTTAGACATTTGTTTCACTGTCAATCACTTCCTGCTTCAGAACACAAGTATTCCTCCATGTTTCTTGACTGGTCTTTTCATGAGACTTCTTTCCAAAAATATTATATTTGATTTCCATAATCAGTTTGAAGCAAAACTCACACACACTTAAGGATAAACCACAACCCTAATATTACCATTAGATGTATTACTGGTTGAAATGAATGTATGTATATCAATATAAGATTTCCTGAATATTTTTAGATATCAATTTAATCCATTATTTAAAGTTGGAACAAGTAATATTATTTATTCACACTACGCTCTATTCATGCATTATCTCTATATTCATAGACACAGGGTACATCTATTTTTACCCACAATACTAATTTATACATCTTCAAAATATGGCTCCAAGAAATGGTGGAAGAAATACTCATGTTACCTGATCCACATATACATTTTATCACAGTAATATTCTGGTCAGAAAATGCAAACATCACACTTATGATTGTACCAAAGTCTAAATGGAAAATGAACATGGATTACTAAAAACATCCATGTCCAGGCTGCCTAATGCTCCCACTTGTCAATCTTTTTGGGGACTACATATTTGTTTTTTCCTAAGATTATATATTGAAACTCAATCATATTGAAAATGTCTAATCCAATCACTCACTTTACACTTTGCATGATTTCCTAATGTCTCTATGGATATCTGCTTTCCTACATATTTTCCCCAGTTCATCATTGTGACTGATTCTTCACACGTTCTGACATTCATATTCACTCTCTACCCGAAACCCTATTGCTAAAGAATTTTTGGTCCAAAACTTATACTCACTCTTCTTTTTAAACGTACAAACTGTCTTCCTAATACTACCAACTATCCCTTTTATCCTGGATGTTCTCTTGGACATTCAATCATCCAAGGTACAAGGTCCTATAACATTGTATATCGATTTATCTGAGACATCTGTGCAGAACATAATTCAAAGCTAAGTATCCCAATGAAGGTCCCAATGTCTTTCTGGGCTTCAAATCATACCTAGATTTCTGTTTCCATATTTATATTTTACCTATATATTCTTGTAAATATCGCAGGTTCCCAATACCATTATTCATCCAACAGAATGACTCCTCACCAAAATCGAACCTGTTATTAACCCTAACCATACACTGTTCCCTCAATCTACCTTTACAGAAGAGCAGGGACAGAGTTTGTCTTACAATACAGGAATGTAGGGGATCTTCCACCTGCTTAGAAACTCAATGGTCCAAGCAGAAATGATCCCTGGAGAAGTATTAGGCAGCTATGTAGGACCTGAGAGAGCAAAAGTCATCTTCCATGGCAAACAACCTTGTCAGGATGAAGGGTTGTGTCTGAATCAGCCTCTCTATTCTTAATGGAGAGAATATGGACCAAAACAGGACAATGTGGAGAGCTGTTTCTGGTTCCATATGGTTGATATACCATTCTAACTAGTGAAAGTGTCAGAGGAAGTAGGGTATCCTCCATCTCATGGGACCCTTGGAAGCAACTGTTATAACAAAGTGGTTGCCAAGGCAGTGAACTCATTAAATTCTTGAAATAAGTGACCTACCTCACTTCCTTGGTGATGGAACTCTCTGAATTTGGGATCCAGGAAGCCAGGCACACAGAGCCAGTCCCAGTCTCAGTCCCAGTGGGCTCACATGTTTGGATTTACCAAGGACAGAGTCTGTCTTTTTTGGTACCTACTGATGTGAGGATGGCCAAATGCGAGGAGAGTTCTGAAGACGGGCCTTCCCTGAGAAAGCATGTAGTGGTCAGAACAGGCTCCTGACAACTTCACAGTGTTTGACAAGGAGACCAGATCTAAGACAAGACAGGCCTTTTCGGGGGAACATAAAATGGCCCACCAGTCAAAGGACACTCTGGATAGTCACAGACTTACTTGGGGGAAGGAGGTGCCTTTTTGAGTGTGTGTGTGAGTTTGTGGTTTTGTCTCATGTTCTGAGAATAGGTAGGAAAGGCGGTGTGTTTGGTTTGGAGTGGACTATTTCTAGAAAGAACTTTGACAAGGCAAGTGTTTCTGTGTCTGTGTCTCCCACTGTGTCCATGGTTGTAGACATTAGAAAAGAGAATGCATCAATGGATGTGTCCTGTCTAGTAGAAAGCTTCCCAGCATTCATCCTGTCCATTTTAGTAATGGACTGCAGGTTGCCTTATCGATGGGCAACACCTACGATCTTACTAAGTTTCTGTTTTCTTCCTGAATTTTGGCCACTCTCCAGAATAGGTTCATGGTTTTGTGTCCAAAATATGTACCACCTCCAAACTCTGCGACATGGCTATGTTCTGGATAGCTGGAAGGAATTGGAGCATCTCAGAAAACTCAGATATCAGTGTGACCAGAAAAGCCTCAGTGGAGAAACCCTGTTTTGGGCCTTTTGCTAACCTATTGATCTTTTGCCCTGAATGTCAGGAAGGTCTTTGCCTCAGGCCACCCCTTGGTGAAGCCTGAAGGAAACAGTTTTCAAATGGAAATGAATGGGCATCACCTGTGGCTCTTGGCTTAATTGCTTTGGAAAGCCATGTGTCTGAATCAGCCTCTTGGCCCTGTGAGAGGCTATGGCTTAGATTTTCAGCGCCTGATGGATCTAAAGAAACATCCAATGTGTGCATCCAAAACCAAAATGGCAAAAACATAAGTCATTGTGGATGATGTCTCTTGCCTTCCTCTGTTAGGTTCCTGGCCTTCTTCAAGGGAGTATACGGATTTTTTGGGTCAAATGAGTTCTTCCAAGCTCTTCAGAGGTGCTTGGGTTTAATCATGAATCCAAATCACATAAGGAATTTATACCTGACAGTCAGTAGGCCTCTAATTGGAGAAGTAGAGCAGTATTAGCGGCAGACGTATGTGATCAATCCTAGTTCACAGGAAGGGTGTCCAGGCCACCCTGAGTTTAGGCAAATGAGGGGCAAGGAAGCTTATTTTGGACACTCTCTTGAGCTGCGCCATTCAAGGAATCCTCCAGCCAGAGGTTATGATGAGTGACTCTATGGAAGAAGATGAGGGCCATGTGGAATTGTTTTGGTTTTAATTGTGGTCATTTATGTGGTGGTTGGAAAAGATGACTGGGTGCACCTAGCCTTGAACACTGGTGTGATTCTCCTCAGAGACTGAGTTCTGTAACTGACCTCAGAGTAGTAATTGCTTTGAAATTGGTTGTGTCTTAATTAGCCTCTTGGCCCTGTGTGAGGCTGTGACTTAGATTATCAGCACCAGATGGATCGAAAGAAAGATCCCATGTGTGCATCCAAAACCAAAATGGCCAAAAGAGCAGTCATTGTGGATTAAGCCTCTTGCCTTTCTCTGTAAGGTTCTGAAAGAATAAAAGAAATTGAAATTGAAATTGAAATGTAAAGAACCAGGTTTGTAAACTTTCCAAGCTGCACTTTCCTGTGGCAGTTTAGACAATTCCCGGATCTGCCCATTAGATGTGTGTTGAAATCTTCCCTGACTACCTAGTTACTTAACAACCCTTTCCCAGAATCCCTGCAGCTCAGCAAGTATACATCTCAGGTATTCAACCAATCAGTTTAAATGTATACCCCTTCTTAGGGCTGACCAATCACCCCCTGCCCGAATTGTTCCCGCAAATGAAAGTGCTAATCATGCTTTAGAGTTGTTATTTGATTTTCCCATGGTATATGATGAATTGCTAAAGGAGGCTATCATGTATGTAAAGTCTCTGCCCTCTCTAAGGAATGTATATAAACTCTGCTCAAGTTGTTCTCAGGGCTCTTTGTTCTTTGCTCCTCTAAAGTGAGCTCTGAGCCCCAGCATGCTGGACCCCCAATAAAACCTTTGCTGTTGCATGAGAAAGCCTCTTGGTGGTCTTTTTCTCTGACGTTCGCCCCACCTATTCATCTGGAGGCCCCAGGTGAGATATCCGGCAGCGGCGGACAAAAGACCCCAATGGACTCCTCTCGGGGTAAGTAAGGCACCTCTTTCTGGTTTTTTGTTTCAGGTTATGGATTGGCAAAGTGGCTGTCAGTGAAGAGCATTAGCTCTCTCTGATGGTGGCTGACAGATGTGTCACAGAGCTACAGGCCACGTTCCTGGGGGACACTCCAGAGGACTAGAGAAATCAAGGAATACTAATTTCTTCAACTCGTTTATATTTTGCTTCAGGATTCGGTTCGCCAGCCCATCAGGTTTTGCCGGCTACTCAGTTTTGGTCATTGTTCTGAACTCATGTTGAGTTTTCCGACTGTCTTTATTGTCTAACCCATCAGGTTTTGGCAGTTACTCAGTTCTAATCTTTGTCTTGGACTCATGTTAAACGTTTACTGTTTGTCTTTGTCTGTGTTGCGTTTGTGTCTTCACTGTCCCTGTTTGAGTAACTCTCATTATGGGACAAAGCACTTCCACTTCTCTGTCCCTGACACTTGATCATTGGACTGATGTCCGCTCAAGGGCCCAGAATCTTTCTTTTTCAGTAAAATGCCGTACCTGGCAGATTCTCTGTGCTTCAGAATGGCCTATTCTCAGAGTCAGGTGGCCCCCCAGAAGGATCCTTCTACTTCCCTCTAATCCGAAAAGTCAGAGATATTGTCTTTCAGCTGGGGCCACGTGGCCACCCAGATCAACAGCCATATACCCCTTCCCCCAGCATCCTATCATTCAAACCTTCCACTCCTCCCCCTCTTCCTTCCATTCTCCCTGAGTCACAAGACTGGACACTCCTCCCACTCCTTATCCTCTACCCTCGCTCTCCAACCCCCAACACGTTCCAGATGATATTCTCGCCGCTGAGTCAGCCTCTCCGCCGCTAGAGGCAATTGGGCCAGACCCAAGCACTCCAGGGGACTTCTCTGCAGCAGCAGCAACCCCTCCTCCCCTGGAGGAAGCTGGGCCACCTAAAGGAACCCGCCGGTGACGGATAATAGAAAACTCGGAAGCCCCTATGATGCTTCCTCTCCATCCCTACGGGCCAATGAACCGATCCAACTGGCACCCAAACACCTTTAAATGTAGGTAGCATCTGTCCACTTATCGCCAGACTCTAATAGTGGGTCTCCGAGTGGCCGCCAGAGGGCAGACTAATTTGGCCAAGGTAAGAGAGATTATCCAAGGGCCTAATGAGTCTCCCTCTATGTTTCTGGAGAGAATTATGGAAGCATATAGGAAATATACTCCTTTTGATCCTCAGGCAGAGGATGAACAAGCATCTGTTGCAATGGCCTTTATCGAGCAGGCTGCCCTAGATATTAAGAGAAAGTTACAACGTCTAGATGTATTACAAGATAAGACCTTGAGAGATTTAGTAAGAGATGCTGAGAAAGTATATTATAAGAGAGAAACTGAGGAGGAAAGGGAACAGAGGAGAGAGACGGAAAGGGAACAAAAGGAGGATGAAAGGAGCAAAAGGCAGACAAAAGCATTGACTAAGGTTCTGGTCAGAGCACCAAATATGCCAGAAGTTAAAAAGCAGGGAGTCAGAAAGGGATACCTGGGCCCCCGCCAATGGCTGCCCCTGGCCTCAGATCAGTGTGCCTACTGTAAAGAAAACAGGACACTAGGCCAAAGAGTGCCCCCGAAAGAAGCAGAGATGCCAGTCCGCCGTGCTGACTCTAGAAGAGGACTAGGAAAGTCGGGGCTCGGATCCCCTCTCCGAGCTCAGGGTAACATTTAAAGTGGAGGGGACCCCAGTGAACTTTGAAGTGGATACAGGAGCAGTATAATCAACCTTTAAGACCCCACTGGGCCCCCTATCAAATAAATGGTCCCCTGTTAAAGGTACTAATGGCAGTAGATATTGGGCTGGGACAACTAAGAGGACTATGGACCTAGGAAATGGAAAAGTCCACCACGCTTTCCAAGTAATCCAAGAATGCCCAGCCCCATTGATGGGCTGGGATCTGCTTACCAAACTCTGGGCTAGAATAACCTTTAACCCTGATGGTCCCCAAGTGGAGTTTCTAAAGCCTTCAGTAAAAACTCCCATAGTCATGGCTTTGACAACATCCGTAGAAGATGAACATCAACACTTCGCGCCTCCTAGGACTGATCAAACAGGCAAACTACCCCAGAAATGGATAAAAGATTATCCTAATGCCTGGGCAGAAACTGCTGGGTTAGGTCTAGCCATATAACAACCTCCAATAGTAGTAGAATTAAAAGCCTCTATCTCTCCAATCAGTGTTAAACAATATCCTCTAATCAAAGAAGCTAAGGATGGGATAAGGGCCCATATTCAGAAATACCTGGATCTTGGGGTCTTAAGGCCCTGTCATTTGTCCTAGAATATCCCCCTGCTACCAGTAAGAAAGCCAGGAACTGGGGACTACCGGACGCTTCAATACCTAAGAGAGATCAACAACAGAGTGCAGGACATTCACCCCACTGTACCGAATCCATATAATTTGCTTAGCGCTCTGAATCTGGAACAGGAATGGTACACTGTGCTAGACTTAAAAGATGCTCACTTTTGCTTGCCCGTACATAAGGACACTCAGTTGCTGTTTGCTTTTGAGTGGATAGACCCCGAAAAAGGAACATCTGTCCAACTAACCTGGACTAGACTCCCACAGGGGTTCAAAAACTCTCCCACTCTCTTTGATGAACCCCTCCACAAGGACTTCAATGACTTCAAAACTGCACACCCCGATGTCACCATACTCCAATATGTGGATGGTCTGCTACTGGCAGCCGACACCAAAGAGAACTATGAGTCTGGGACCCAAGCATTATTTTCCAAGCTTGCTCGGCTTGGATATAGGGCTTCTGCCAAAAAGGCCCAAATTTGTCAGCAAGAAGTAATCTTCCTGGGTTATTCTCTTAGGGGTGGCAAAGGATGGCTCACTGAGCCCACAAAACGAACCTTTGTGCAGATATTGCCCCCATCTAATAAGAGACAACTCAGGGAGTTTCTTGGGACTGCCGGCTTTTGCAGGTTATGGATTCCTGGGTTCGCGTCTCTGGCTGCCCCTTTATACCCGCTGATAAAGGGGGATGCCCACTTCCAATGGACCCCTGAGCACCAACAAGCTTTTGATAATGTCAGAAAAAAGGTGCTGCTATCTGCTCCGGCCTTAGCACTCCCAGATATAGAAAAACCCTTCAGTCTCTACATCGAGGAAAAGAAAGGAATAGCACGGGTTGTGCTCACTGAGACTTTGGGACCTTGGAAAAGGCCGGTAGAATACTTATCAAATAAACTGGACCCAGTGGCTAGTGGGTCGCCCCATTGCTTAAGAGCTATAGCAGCGGCAGCCCTTCTAATAAAAGATGCTGATAAATTAACGTTGGGACAGAAGCTAACGATTATAGTCCCCCATGCTCTGGAGTGCATCATCTGTCAGCCTCCAGAGATGTGGCTATCAAACTCTAGAATAACCCACTACCAGAACCTCTTGCTTGACAAAGACAGAATCACGCTGGGACCCGCTGCTCCACTCAACCCGGCTACACTGCTGCCAGAAGAATCATCAAGACCCGTTGCTCATGAGTGTCAACACATACTGGCAGAGGAAACCAGTATACGACGAGACTTGAAGGATCAGCCACTGCCTTGCCCTGAAGTTGTATGGTTTATGGATGGCAGCAGCTTCCTCCAAGATGGTAAGCGGTGGGCTGGAGAAGCAGTAGTTAGCAAAATTAATGTCATCTGTTCCTCTGGTCTCCCAGAACTGACATCAGCCCAAAAAGCAGAACTGATTGCCCTTACGAAAGTATTGGAACTAGCAACAGGCAAAAGGGCCACCATATACACTGATAGCCGCTATGCATTTGCCACTGCAAATGTGCACGGGGCTATTTCCCATCAAAGGGGGTTATTAACCTCCACCTGGAAAGAAATAAAGAACAAAGATGAGATCCTCCAACTTCTCTCAGCAGTGCAGGGCCCTAAGGCACTAGCTATAGTGCACTGCCCAGGGCACCAGAAGGGAAACGAACCCTTGGCGGTTGGAAAAAGAAGGGCAGATGAGGAAGCTTAATTGGCAGCCCTAAATGGAGTGACTGTGTTAACTTTTTCCACACCAGGGGGAACAACAATCAGGAGACTTGGCCGCACCGGAACATTCAGGCAACTTATCATCTGAGGAGACAGATACAGAACTCTGGGATCCTACAGAGCCAAGTTTACAATTTCAAAAAGCCCACCTTTATGTCAAAGACGTACACCAGCTCACCCACTTAGACTCAGAGAAGATATAGGCACTCTTAAAGGACCGGAGAAAGGACTTATTATTGACTGACTCACAGAGGAAAGAAATAGCTGAGCAGGTGACTAGAGCTTGTCAAGTCTGCCAAGTAGTTAATGCTTACCCATCCAAGCTTCCTGCAGGGAAGCGCTTACAAGGAACCAGACAAGGACAATTCTGGGAATTGAACTTTACTGAAATTAAGCCAGCAAGGTATGAACTTAAATATCTCCTAGTCTTTGTAGATACTTTTTCAGGATGGGTCGAAGCCTTCCCCATGAAGAAAGAAACAGCTCAGATGGTAGTCAAAAAGATCGTAGAAGACATTTTTCCAAGGTTCGGCCTGCCTAAGGTAATAGGGTCCGCTAACGGACCGGCATTCATGCCCCAGGAAAGTAAGGGATTTGCCAGGACCCTGGGGATTAATTGGAAGTTACATTGTGCTTATAGACCCTATAGCTCAGGACAGGTAGAAAGGATGAATAGAACCATCAAAGAGTACTTAACAAAATTAAGCTTGGATACTGGCATAAAAAATTGGACTATGCTCCAACCTTATGCACTGTTTTGTGAAAGAAATACCCCCTCCGCCTCTTTGTGTAACCTCACCTCTTATGAAATTCTCAATGGTGCCCTTCCTCCAGTAGGGGACCTAATCCCAACTATGAGACTTAATGATTCCTTTCACACCCCCTTGCTTGACAGATTTAAAGCCCTTTAACAAACCCAGCACCCAGCGATACCTGTGGAAACATTTGGCCTCTGCTTATCAGACTGGAGACGAGGGAACCCCACATTGATATCAAGTGGGAGGCTTCGTCTACGTGAGATGGCGTCAGGTGTCATCCCTGGAACTCCACTGGAAAGGACCATACCAGGTGCTGCTTATAACACCCACAGTGGTGAAAGTGGATGGGATCACTTCCTGGATCAATGCCTCCCATCTCATGCCTGAGCCCTGTACAGACTCTGGCTGGAAACTTCTACAGACTGGTATCCATCTCAAGTTGCGTGTCCGTCATGTGGGTAGGGCTATGGATTCTTCCCATGACCACCAGCAGCCCTAATCCCCATCAGCGTGCTCAGCAACAAGGGCAAGTAATGAATCCTAATGGGCAAGTAGTGTGATCTATTTCACAAACAGCCACCTTATGGACTTGGTGGCCATCTCTCCACCCGGAAATTTGTCAGCTTGCCATAGGCTTCCCTGACTGGGATCTCCCTGACATAGAGGACCCCACACAGATCCCACTCAAACCCTAACTAGGGCAACATAGACCACCTTAACCCATGAATTGTGGATGTCATCTCCCCCAGCTCAGGTGTAAACTAGCCAGTCTTGACTATTATGTGTGCCCACCTGATTTCCAAAGTCATAAAACAGGCCCAAACCTGTGGAGGACCCAGTGACTTTTATTGTAGATCTTGGGGTTGTGAACAAACGAAAGCTGCATGGTGGAACCCAAACTCCCCAGAAAGGTATGATTCCGGTAGGATGAAATGACACCTGGATTGATCCCAAGAAATGTGCTGCTTGCCCAGTGGTGTCAAAAACTCGCTGTGGAAAGAATACTCTATGTTACCCCCTCAATATAACTTTCACTTCCAAAGGAAGGGGCTACCTCAGAAAAACCTGGCCTATGGGAAATACGTGGGGAATGCGATTCTATATTTATGGCCCAGGTGATGAATTTGGTCTCTGGTTCACCGTCTGGCTTAAAAAGAAAGAAAATCCCACAGCAATAGGACCCAATCCCCTCAAGCCAGGGATTAAGCCTCCTAAACCTTCCATGCCTAGATCTACCAGAACCCCTCTACCATCTAATACTTCCTGGATTCCGTCTTTGCCTACTTCCCCAGTCCAGAGTACATCTGACTCCTCCCCCTGGGAACTAATTAAAGGAACCTTTATGGTACTGAACTCCACACAGTCAGAACTCCTTGTATTTCAGCCCAGGTCTTTGACAGCCCTGTAAATTATTGTGTAATGGTGCAGATACTCTCCAGGGTACTCTATCATAATGCCTAATCATTTGAAGGTCTACTAGGGGGACAAACAACCCGATATCAAGGGGAACCATTGTCCCTTACTCTAGCCATCCTATTGGGGATAGGAGCTGCTGCAGGAGTGGGTATGGGAACAGCTTCTATGATGCGTGGTTAACAACAAATGGCCCAATTAGAAACAGCAATAAATCAAGACTTGAAGACGTTAGAGACCTCCATCACAGCTTTGCAGGAATCCTTAACCTCTCTCTCTGAAGTTGTTTTACAGAACAGGTGAGGATTAGACCTCCTCTTGATGAGGGAGAGGGCCTCTGTGTTGCACTGAGAGAAGAATGTTGTTTTTATGCTGACCATATTGGAGTTGCAAAATAATTCATGAGTAAATTAAGAAAATACCTTGAAGAGCGCCAGAGAGAATGGGAGATTCAACAAGGGTGCTTTGAGTCATGGTTAACCGAGTACCCCTGGTAACTACACTAATATCAGACTTAGCTGAACCCCTGATCATCCTTATGGTGTTGCTAACTGTGGGACCTTGTTCGCCTAACCACATAGTTTCCTTTCTCCAGGCTCAGATTAGGCAGGTGAAACTCATGATAATCAGACAGAAATATGCTGCACTGGTAGGAATAGAATGTGAAACCCCACAATAATTTTGATTCATTACTTTTAAGGTTAAAAGTAGTCAGAAAAAGGGGTGGGAAATGAAAGAATAAAAGAAATTGAAATTGAAACGTAAAGAACCAGGTTTTGTACATTTTCCAAGCTGCACTCAGAACCTGAAATTCCTGTGGCACTTAAGACAATTCCCGGATCTTCCCATTAGATGTGTGTTGAAATCTTCCCTGACCACCTCGTTACTTAACCACCCCTTCCCAGAAACCATGCAGATTTGCACGTATACATCTCAGTGCTTCAACCAATCAGTTTAAATGTATACTCCTTCTCACGGCTGACCAATCACCCGCTGCCCAACCTGTTCCCACCAATGAATGTGCTAATCATGTTTTAGAGTTATTATTTGATTTTCCCGCGGTATATGATGATTTTCTAAAGGAGGCTATGATGTATGTAAAGTCCCTGCCCTCTCTAAAGAATGTATATAAACTCTGCTCAAGTTGTTCTCGGGGCTCTTTGTTCTTTGCTCCTCTGAAGTGAGCTCTGAGCCTCAGCATGCTGGACCCCCAATAAACCCTTTGCTGTGGCATGAGACAGTCTCTTGGTGGTCTTTTCCTCCGAAGTTCGCCCGACCTTTTCAGTTCCTGACTTCCGTCAAGTGAGAATAGGGATCATTTGGGTCAAATGAGTTCTTCAAAGCCCTACAGTGGATAGCCCATAGGTGCTTGGGTTTTCTCATGACTCCAAATCACATAGAAAATCTACACCTGACAGTCATTAGGCCTCAAATTGGAGAAGCAGAGCAGTATTAAAGGCAGGCTTATTTGATCACTCCTGGTTCAAAGGAAGGGTGTTTAGGCCACCCTGACTTTTGGCAAATGAGGGGCAATGGAGCTTATTTTGGACACTGTCTTGGGCTGCACCCCTCATGGAAACTTCCAGCCAGAGGTTATGATGCGTGTCTGTGTAGAAGAAGATGAGGCCCATGTGGGAGTGTTTTGATTTAAATTGTGGTCATATGTGTGGTAGCTGGAAGAGATTACTGGGTCCTCCTGGGCCTGAACTCTGGTGTGACTCCTTTTAGACACTGTGTCCTGGAACTGAGCTTAGTGAAGTATTGCCATGAGTTGTGTTGGGATTTGAGGAGGCCATGCATGAGAGTCGCCCTTGGAACCTGAGATGTAGGCCCAGGGTAGCTTTCCACAGAGCACTGGGAATCTCAGTCAGGATACCACAAGATTTTATTCTGAAAGACTTGGCAGCCATAGTTGAGATCAAAACACTCATGGATCTCAATTGTAGACCTCAATGAGCCTGGCTTCAGGTGACCTTTTCGACACTCTTTGGGAAGCCTTGCCTGTGAGAGTTCTCCAGAGTTTTCATTGAAATGATCATACTCACCATTTAATGGTTCCTGCATGAATTGAAATCCACTGTGCCTCCAACTTCATCCTTGATAAATGGCTAGATAAATAGTTTAAATTTTTGAAATTCCCATGAACAGGTGGCATACAGAACCTTTGGATGTCCTATTTCTGATCATGAGTGTACCAGACAGTGCCTTGATTGATTGGGTTTAATGAAAATGGTGTAGAACCGAGATGCCAGTAATTTGGAGCCTGATGAGTAGAGGGCCTAGAGCAGCGGTAGGCAGGTGTGTGATAAAACATCTGTGATGGGGCCATGTGGATCTGCCTTTGGATTCCAAATCTCATGATACGGACATGGTGCAGCCAGGAGACCATTATAAGTAAACACATCTTGTTATATGGAGAGGTTTTAGGGTAATTTACAGAATCAGGTTGCTATGGTCAAGGGAGCAAGCTATGTGGTATAGAGGCCGGTTTCATGAATGCTCATGTGTGAGCCACCACATGTGATAGAACTCCCTCCAGCACTGTGTCCCAGTTGAACTCCTTGTATTTCATGAAGCAAATACAAAACTCGCAGTGCAGCAGCAAGAAACACCAGGAAAAGTGGAGGATTACTAAATGGCTTCACAGTCCACACGGGCAGACACTTAGACCACTGTGTCCCAGTTGAACTCCATGTATTTCGTGAAGCAAATACCAAAGTCGCAGTGCAGCAGCAAGAAACACAATGAAGAGTGGAAGAGGAACAAATGAATATACAATCGACGCGGGGACACACTTAGCCCCAAGTGGCCATAGTATACCTACAAAGAGAGAATTCAGCACTGCTCCCTCATGTTCATTGGAATATTACAATTTATGTCCTCCAGGTCACATAGATGCTGACCCAGCTTTGATCGTCTCACTAGAAGGAAGCAAAAGCTCCTGAAAACAACATATATTTCAAGTGCCCAAACTCAGAGGCAGTTTCTCAAGAAGTCTTTAGGCCAGCAGAGCTCTGTGATTGTGGAGTGCTTACCCTGTCCCTTACTTTTGAAAACTCCTCTACCACCTCCATGGTTGTGAACTCCTGATCAAATTCCATTTCAGATATGTATTCACATATTTTCTATCTCTTTTCCTCTAATTGTGTCTTACTTGGGGCGAAGGTAATGTCAAGGGATTGTTCTGGATGAGAGTGGGAAGATTTTTCTGAAGCACATATTTGCATACACATTGGATTCATTTTCCTATTTTCCATTCAAAATACTGAATCACTGACATTAACACATACCCTACTAGACTCTGACTACTAATCCTAATATGTTGGAGAAAAATACCCCCAAAAGAATAGAACTACAAGCAGTTCAGAGGAGGCATGGTGGATAATTGGGCTTGCCTTTTGAATTATATAGTGTAGGAGTTTTAAATCTTGTCAATTTTTTTTGAAATAGTTCTCCATGTATTTTAAAAGTTAAGAAATATGTGAATTCCTGTCTCCCTTTCTCTGAAGCCTATTCAGCACCTGTATTTTTATATGCACATTTAGAATCCTAACTGTTACCACACATACGTTCTTGTGTGGAGGCTGAATTGGCAGATACAAATTGTGAAAAGGGATCACTCCTCCTAAACGCTGTTGGAACTGAAAATTCAACCTGTGGGTGAGCTTCCTAGTTGAACAACATTATACATAAATCGATGTTCAGTAAAATGAATTTATTTGGATCTGTGGATGATATATATTTCATGGTGATTTTAAATTGGCATATAGTGCTACTTTTTAATGTCTGTGAATGTTTGTGTGTGTGTGTGTATATATATATATATCTATATATATATATAGATATATATATATATATATACACACACACACTCTCCAGATTTTTCAAAATATGAAATATATGTGTATTATTTTACACATCCTAAATTTTTCATATTCATGAATGTGGATTTATAATCATCTTTTCACAAGATTATTCTCAGAAATATTCACATACCCTACTAGACTCTGACTACTAATCCTAATATGATGGAGAAAAGTAACGCAAACAGAATAGAAATACAAGCATTTCAGAGGAGGCATGTTGTATATTTGGACTTGCCTTTTGCATGATAAATGGTAGGTGTTATAAATCTGGTCAATTTTCAATTGAAATAGTTCTCCATGTGTTTTTAAAATTAACAAATATATGAATTCCTGTCCCTTTCTCTGTAGCCTATTCATCACATGTATTTTTATATGCATTTATAGTATCCTACCTGGTATCACATGTACATTTTTGTGAGTTGGCTGACTTGGTAGATACAAATTGTGAGAAGAGATCACTCCTCCAAATCGTTGTTGGAACTGAAAATTCCACCTATAGGGGAGCTTCCTAGTAGAAAAACATTATACATAAACTCATGTTCAGTAAAATAAATATTTTTGCATCTTTGGATGATATATATTTATAGATGAATTTTGAGTGGCATATATATTGCTACTTTTTAATGTCTGTGTGTGTGTTTTGTGTATATATATATATATATATATATATATATATATATATATATATACACTCTCCAGATTTTTGAAAATATGAAATATATGTGTCTTATTTACACTCGCTAAATTTATTCATGTTCATGGACTTGGATTTATAATCAACTTTTCACAAGATTATTCTCAGAAATATTCATCCACCTGAAAAACAGATTTAACTAATATTTCTACAGTAACTGACCAAGTTTAACATCAATGCACCTTGATTCCGATATGACAAGCTGTGCATTTTGACGTTCATTTTTATTAAACCCTGGTACATTAATATTTATTCGTATTATGGACATCATAGGATATATATTTCATCCACAAATTCACAAATTTATGGGCATTTGTTTCACTTTCAATCAATTCCTGCTTCAGAACACATGTATTCCTCCAGGTGTCTTGACTGGTCTTTTCATGTGACTTCTACCCAAACACATTATTTTCGATTTTCATAATCAATTTTGAAGCAAAACTCACACCCTTTATGATAAACCATAACCCTAATATTACAAATAGATGTATAATTGGTTTGAATGAATGTATGTTTATCAATATAAAATTTTCTTTATATTTTCAGATACCACTTCAATCCATTTTTTAAAGTTGAAACCAATTATATTCTTTATTCACACTATTGTCTATTCATACATTTTCTCTATATTCAGAGACACAGGGTGCACGTATTTGTACCCCCAATACTAATTTATATGTCTTCAACATATTGCTTCCAGAAATGGTGGAAGAAATACTCATGTCACCTGATATAAATATACATTTTTTCAGTGTAATATTCTGGACACAAAACGCAAATGTCACACTTATGATTGTACCAAATCCTAAATAGGAAGTGAGCATGGATTACTAAAACCATCCATGTCCAGGTTGCCTAATGCTCTCAAATGTCTATCCTGTCGGTGACTACATATTTGTTTCTTCCTAAGATTATATATTAAATCTCAACCTGTTGAAAATGTCTAATCCTATCACTCACTTTATACTTTGCCTGATTTCCTAATGTTTCTATTGATAAATGCTTTCCTACATATTTTTTCCAGTTCATCACTGTGACCAACTCTTCACATGTGCTGACATTTACATTCACTCTCTAACCAAAACTCTATTGCTAAAGTACTTTTGGTCCAAATCCTATTCTCACTCTTCTATCTAAACCTACACTATCTTCCTAATCCTACCGACTATCCCTTTTTGACTGGATGTTTGCTTACACATTCAATCAACCAAGGTACATGGTCCTTTGCCATTATATATCGATTTATCTGAGATATCTGTGCAGAACATTGTTCAAAGCTAAGTTTCCCACTCCAGTGCCCAGTGCACTTCTGGGCTTCAAATCTTATCTAGAATTCCATTGTCATACTTATATTTCACCTCTATATTCTTATAAATACCACAGGATCCCAATATTCTTATTCATCCAGCAGAATGATTCCTAACACAAATCGAACCTGTTATTAACCCTAACCATATACTGTTCCCTCAATCTATCTTTACAAAAGAGCAGGATTGAGTTGGTCTTACAATACAAAAATGTAGGGAGACTTTCACCTGCTGAGAAGCTCAAAGGTCTATGCAGATATAATCCCTGGAGAAGATATAGGGAACTATGAAGTACCTGAGAGAGAAAAAGTCATCTTCAATTGCAAACAACCTGGTCATGACGAAGGGATGTGTCTGAATCAGCCTCTATCTTCTTAATGTAGAGAAGATGGACCAAACCAGGCCTATGTAGAGAGCTGTTCCCAGGTGCCTATGGTTGATATAACTTTCTATCTTGTGAAATTGTAACAGGAAATAGGGGCAGCCTCCATCTCATGAGACCCTTGGAAACAACTGTTAGGACAAAGTGGTTGCAAAGGCAGCAAATTCAATCAGTTCCAGAAAGAAGTGACCTCATCTAATTTTCTTGTTGAAGGAACACTCTAAACTTGGAATCCAGGCACCCAGAGGCAGTCCCAGTTCCAGTCCCAGTGGGCTCACTTGTTTAGATTTACAGAGGACAGAGTCCGTCTTTCTTGGTAAATACTGATGTGAGTATGGCCAAATGCCAGGTGAGCTCTGAAGAGGGGCCTTTCCTGAGAAAGCAGGTAGTGTCTCACTGCTGGTCCCGGACAATTTCACAGAGTTAGCCAAAGAGACCTGATCTGAGACAGGACAGGCCGTTTCGGGGGAACATAAAATGGTCCACCAGTCAGAGGGCTCTCCAGATAGTCACATACCTACTTGGAGGAAGGAGGTGCCTTTGTGGTTGTGGGTGTGAGTTTGTGGTTTTGTCTCATGTTCTGAGAATAGGTAGGAAAGGCAGTTTGTTTGGTTTGGAATGGACTGTGTCTACTGAGTGCTTTGACAAGGCAAGTGTTTCTATGTCTGTGTATCCCACCGTGTCTGTGGTTGTAGACATTAGAAAAGAGAATGCATCAATGGATTTGTCATGTCTAGTAGAAAGCTTCTCAGCATTCATCCTGCCTAATTTATGAATGGACTGTGGATTGCCTTATGGATGTGCAACACCTACTATCTTCCAAAGTTCCTGTTTTCTTCGTAGAATTATGGCCACTCTTCAGAATAGGCTTATGATTTTATGTCCACCATATGAACCACCTCCAAGATCTGTGACATGGCTATGTACTGGATAGCTGAAGGGAATGAGAGCATGTCAGAAAACACAGATATCATTGGGACCAGGAGAGTCTCAATGGAGAAACCCTGCTTTGGGTCTTTTGCTTACCTATTTGTCTGTTGCCCTGAATGTCAGGAAGTTCTTTGACTCAGGCCACCCCTTTTTGAAGCCTGAAGAAAACAGTTTTCAAATGAAAATGAATGGGCATCACCTTGGGCTCTTTGCTTAATTGCTTTAGAATGGGATGTGTCTGAATCAGCCTCTTGGCCCTGTGTGAGGCTGTGGCTTTGATTCTCAGCACCTGATGGGTCTAAAGAAGGATCCCATGTGTGCATCCAAAACCAAAATGGCCAAAAGAGCGGTCATTGTGGATGGAGTCTCTCGTCTTCCTCTGTAATGTTCCTGCCTCCATCAAGTGAGAATAGGGATCCTTTGGGTCAAATGAGTTCTTCAAAGCCCTGCAGAGTCTAGCCCATAGGTGCTTGGGTTTTCTCATGACTCCCATTTACAAAAAGAATCTAAACCCCACAGTCAATAGGCCACAAATTGCAGAAGTGGAGCAGTATTAACGGCAGGCCTATTTGATCACTCCTGGTTCACAGGAAGGGAGTCCGGGCCTTTAGGCATATGAGGGGTAAGGAAGCTTCTTTTGGACATTGTCTTGGGCTGTGCCCCTCATAGAATCCTCCAGCCAGAGGTAATGATGAGTGTCTATATGGAAGAAGATGAGGTCCATGTGGGAGTGTTTTGGTTTTAATTGTGGTCACTTGTGTGGCGGTTGGAAGAGATGAATTGGTCCACGTGGGCTGGAACTCTGGCGTAATTACCCTTAGAGACTGCATTCTGGAACTGATCTTAGAGAAGTATTGCAATGAGTTGTGTTGGGATTTTAGGAGACCACGCATGGAGTCCTTGGAAAATGAGTCTTGACCCAGGGTTGCTTTCCACAGAGCACTGGGAATCTCAGCCAGGATATCACATGATTTTATTCTGAAAGACTTGGCAGCAATAGTTGAGAGTCAAAACAAACATATACCTCATATTGTAGACCTCAATGGGCCTGGCTTCATGTGAACTTTTGGCCACTCTTTTGGAAGCCTTGCCTGTGAGAGTTCTCGAGAGCTTTCATTAAAATGAGTTTCCTCAACATTTAATGGTTCCTGAATGAATTGAAACCCACAGTGCCTCCAACTTCATCCTTTAAAAATGGTTAGATAAATACCATGAAATGTTTAAAATTCCCATGAGCAGGTGGCACTGGAAAACCTTTGGATGTCCTGTTTCTGATTATGAATATACCAGAAGGTGCCTTGATTGACTGGTTTTCATGAAAATGGTATAGAAAAGAGATGCAAGTAAGTTCGAGCCTGCTGAGTAGTGGACCTAGAGAAGTTGTGGGCAGGTGTGTGATAAAAAATCTGTGGTTTGGCCATGTGGATCTGCCTTTGGCTTCCAAATGGATTATGACTGATATGGTGCAGCCAGCAGACCCTTCTCTCAAAAGGCATCTTGTTATATGTAGGAGTTTCAGGGCAATGTTCAGAATCAGGTTGCTATGCTCAAGGAGGCAAGCTGGTGGGATAGAAGCATGGTTGGTGCATTTTCCTGCAGACCCTGACCCACCACACGTGACAGAACTCGCTCCAGCACTGTGTCCCAGTTGAACTTTTTGTTTCATGAAGCAAATGCCAAATTGCGAGTGCAGCAGCAAGAAACAGCACGAAAAGTGGAGGATGACCAAATGGGTTCACAGTGCACACGGGGAGACACTTAGCCCCCATTGGTCACAGTTTACCTACAAAGAGAGAATTTAGCAAGGCTGCCTCATGTTCATTGGAAAACAAGAAACCATGTGCTCACAAAGGTCACAAAAATGCAGACCAGCTTGGATGGTCTCACTACAATGGAAGCTAAAGATCCTGACAACAACATATATTTCATGTGCCCAACCTCAGAGGCAGTTTCTTAAGAACTCTTTAGGCCAGCAGAGCTCCATGTTTGTGGAGAGTTTACATTGTCCCTTAATTTTGGAAACTCCTCTACCTTCTCCAAATTTGTGAAAATTGAGCAGTTTCCATTGCAGATATGTATTCACAGATTTTCTAACTCTTCTGCTCTAATTGTGTCATACATGGGGCGAAGGTAATGTCAAGGCATTGCTCTGGATGACAGTGGGAAGATATTTGTGTAGCACATATTTGCATACACATTGCATTCATTTTCAATTTTCTATTCGAAATACTGAATCCCTGACACTATCCCATACCCTACTATCCTCTGACTACTAATCCTAATATGATGGAGAAAAATACCCAAACAGAATAGAAATACAAGCAGTTCAGAGGAGGCATGCTGCATACTTGGACTTACCTTTTGCATGATAAATGGTAGGTGTTATAAATCTAGTCAATTTTTAATTGAAATAGTTCACCATGTGTTTTTAAATTAAACAAATATATGAATTCCTGTCTCCCTTTCTCTGTAGCCTATTCATCACATGTATTTTCATATGCACTTATAGAATCCTACCTGGTATCACATGTACATTTTTGTGAGGTGGCTGACTTGGCAGATACAAATTGTGAGAAGAGATCACTCCTCCAAATTGCTGTTGGAACTGAAAATTCCACCTATAGGGGAACTTCCTAGTAGAACATCATTATACATAAACTCATGTTCAGTAAAATAAATATTTTTGCATCTGTGGATGATATATATTTAAAGATGAATTTTGATTGGCATATATATTGCTACTTTTAAATGTCTGTGTGTGGTTTTTTTTTTGTGTGTGTGGGTATGTGTGTGTGTATATATATATATATATATATATATATATATATATATATATATATATATATATATATACACTCTCCAGATTTTTCAAAATATGAAATATATGTGTCTTATATACACTCTCTAAATTCATTCATGTTCATGCATGTGGATTTATAATAAACTTTCCAAAATATTAGTCTCAGAAATATTCATCCACCTTAAATACATATTTGTTTCCTAGTACTGAAAACTAACTTCAGTGAATGGTGCATACAAATGTTAATAATTCTACAGGAACTGATCCAGTCTATCACCAATGCAAGTAGATCCCAATGGGACATGATATATAATATGATGTTCATTTATATTCAACACTGGTACATTATTATTTCTTCAGTTTTTGCTCATCATAAGATATGTATTTCATCCACAAGTTCACAAATTTGTAGGCATTTCTTTAAACTTTAATCACTTCCTACTTCACAACACATGTATTGTCAGGGTTTCTTGACTGGTCTTTTCATGAGACTTCTTTCCAAACACATTATTTTCGATTTCCATAATCACTTTTGAAGTAAAACTCACACACTCTTCATGATAAACCAAAACACTAATATTGACATTAGATGAATAACTGGTTGGAATGAATGATTGTATATGCATATAAGATTTCCAGTAATTTTTCAGATATCAGTTCATCCCATTATATTAAGTCGGAACAAGTTATATTACTTATTCACAGTATGGTCTATTCATGCTTTATCTCTATATTCATAGACATAGGGTACACCTCTTTGTACGCCCAATACTAATTTTATGTCTTCAGTATATTGCTACCAAAAATGGTGGAAGAAATACTTATGTCACCTGATCTACATATACATATTATCACAATAATATTCTGGACAAAAATGTAAATGTTACACTTATGATTGAACCAAGCAAAGCCTAAATGAAATGTGAACATAGATTACTAAAAACATCCATGTCCAGGGTGCCTAATGCTCTCAAATGTCAATATTATTGGTGACTTCATATTTGTTTCTTTCTAAGATTCAACCTCAAGCCTGTTGAAAATGTCTAATCCTCTCACTCACTTTATACTTTCCCTGATTTCGTAATATCTTTATTGATATCTTCTTTTCTACATGTTTTCCCCACTTCATCATCGTGACTGGCTCTTCATATGTGCTGACATATACATTCACTCTCTAACTGAAATCCTATTGCTAAAGAACTTTTGTTCCAAATCATATACTCACTCTTCTTCCTAAAACGACCGACTATCTTCCTAATCCTACCGACTATCCCTTTTTGAAGGGATGTTCTCTTCTACATTCAATCTTCCAAGGTACAAGGTCCTATGCCATTGTATATCAAATTATCTGAGACATCTGTGCAGAACATAATTCAAAGCTAAGTATCCCAATCAAGGGCCCAATGCCCTTATGGGTTTAAAATCATACCTGGATTTCTGTTTTCATACTTATGTTTCACCTCTACATTCTTGTAAATATACCAGGTTCCCAATACCATTATTCATCCAGAAGAATGATTCCTAACACAAATCGAAATCAAACCTGTTATTAACCCAAAACATACACTGTTCCCTCAATCTCATTTTACAGAAGAGCAGGGACAAAGTTGTTCTTACAATACAGAAAAGTAGGGGACCTTCCACCTGCTGAGATCCTCAAAGGTCCATGCAGAAATGATACCTGGAGAAGTTGTAGACAGGTATGAAGGACCTGAAAGAGCAAAAGTCATCTTCGATGACAAACCACCTGGTCAGGATGAAGGGATGTGTCTGAATCAGCCTCTCTCTTCTTATTGTGGAGAAGATGGACCAAACCAGGCCTGTGTGTGTGCCTATGGTTGATATACCATTCTAAATTGTGAAAGTGTCAGAGGAAGAAGGGGCAGCCTCCATCTCATGGGGCCCTTGGAAGCAACTGTTAGGACCAAGTGGTTGCAAAGGCAGTGACCTCATTCAGTTCCAAAGAAAGTGTCATACCTCATTTCCTTGGTGATGGAACTCTCTGATCTTGGTATCCAAGAAGCCAGGCACCCAGATGCAGTTCCAGTCCCAGTCCCAGTGGGCTCACTTGTTTGGATTTACCAAGGACAGAGTCAGTCTTTCTTGGTACCTACTGATGTGAGGATGGCCAAATGCCAGGAGAGCTCTGAAGAGGGACCTTTCCTGAGAAAGCAGGTAGTGGCTCACCACTTTTTCCTGACAACTTCACATAGTTGGCCAAGGAAACCAGATCTGAGAGAATACAGGCCATTTCGGGGGAACATAGTATTGCCCACCAGTCAGAGAACACTCCGGATAGTCACAGACCTACTTAGGGGAAGGAGGTGCCATTGTGAGTGTGGGTGTGTGGTTTTGTCTCTTGTTCTGAGAATAGGTAGGAAAGGCGGTTTGTTTGGTTTTCAGTGAACTATTTCTAGTAAGTCATTTGACAAGGTGAGTGTTTCTATGTCTGTGTATCCCACTGTGTCCGTGGTTGTAGACATGAGAAAAGACAATGCAACAATGGATGTGTCCTGTGTAGTAAAAAGATTCCCAGCATTCATCCTGCCCAATTTATGAATGGACTGCAGCTTGCCTTATGGATTGGCAAAACCTACTACCTTCCTAAGTCCCTGTTTTCTTCCTGAATTCTGGCAACTCTCCAGAATAGTCTCATTGTTTTGTGTCCAAGATATGTACCAACTCCAAGGTCTTTGACATGTCCATGTACTGGATACCTGAAGGGAATGGCCAGTATCTCAGAAAACTCAGATATGAGTGTGACCAGAAAAATCTCAGTGGAGATACCATGCTTTGGGCCTTTTGCTTACCTATTGTTCTGTTGCCCTGAATGTCAGGAAGATGTTGGGCTCAGGCTACCCCTTTGTGAAGCCTGAAGAAAACAGTTTTCAAATGGAAATGAATGGGCATCACCTGTGGCTCTTGCTAAATTGCTTCGGAAAGGGATGTGTCTGAATCAGGCTCTCTACCCTGTGTGAGGCTGTGGCTTAGATTCTCAGCACCTGATGGATCTAAAGAAAGATCCCATGTGTGAAACCAAAACCAAATTCGCAAAAAATTTCAGTCATTGTGAATGAATTCTATTGCCTTTCTCTGTAGGTTCCTGAAATCAATCAAGTGAGAATAGCGATCCTTTTGGTCAAATGAGTTCTTCAAATCTCTGCAGAGGTGCTTGTCTTTTCTCATGACTCCAGTTCACATAAAGAATCTAAACCCCACAGTCAGAAGGCCTCAAATTGGAAAAGCGGAGCAGTATTAATGACAGGCCTATTTGATCACTCCTGGTTCACAGGAAGGGTGTCCTTCCCACCCTGACTTGAGCCAAATGAGGGGCAAGGGAGCTTATTTTGGACACTCTTTTGGAATGTGCCCCTCATGGAAAGCTCCAACCAGTGGTTATGATGAGTGTCTATAAGGAAGAAGATGGGGCCATGTGATAGTGTTTTGTTTTTAATTGTGTTCATTTGATTGGCGGTGTGAAGAGATGACTGGGTCAACCTGGGCTTGAACTCTGGTTTGATTCCCCTTAGAGACTGCGTTCTGGAATTGACCTCAGAGAAGTATTGCCATGAAAAGTGTTGGGATATTAGGAGGCCACGCATGAAAGTCACCCTTGGAAACTGAGATCTAGGCCCAGGGTGGTTTTCCAAAGAGTACTGGGAATCTCAGCCAGTATATCACATGATTTTATTCTGAAAGACTTGGCAGGGATAGTTTTGAGTCAAAACACACATGGACCTCACATTGGAGACCTCACTGCGCCTGGCTTCATGTGACCTTTTGGCCACTCTTTTGGAAGCCTTGCCTGTGAGAGTTCTCCAGAGCTTTCTTTGAAATGAACTTCCTCAACATTTAATGGTTCCTGAATGAATTGAAACCCACAGTGCCTCCAACTTCATCCTTGAAAAATGGCCAGATAAATACCATGAAATTTTTAAAATTCCCATGACCAGGTGGCACTGGAGAACATTTGGATGTCCTGTTGCTGATCTTGAGTGTACCAGACCCTGCCTTAATTCACTGGGTTTCATGAAAATGGTGTAGAACAGAGATGCCATTGAGTTATAGCCTGCAGAGTTGTTGGCCTAGAGAAATGGTGTGCAGTTTTGTGATAATACATCTGTGTTGTGACCACGTGGTTCTGCCATTGGCTTCCAAATTCATTGTGACTGCCATGGTGCAGCCAGGAGACCTGTATATGTAAAAGCATGTTTTTATATTGAAAGATTTCAGGGCCATGTTCAGAATCAAGTTGCTATGGTCATGGGGGCAAGCAAGTTAGAGCCTGCAGAGTATTGGGCCTAGAGAAGTGGTCTGCAGTTGTGTGATAATACATCTGTGTTATGGCCATGTGGATTTCTCATTGGCTTCCAAATTTTTTGTGACTAACATGGTGCAGCCAGGAGACCCGAATATGTAAAAGCATGTTTTTATATGGAGAGGATTCAGGGCCATGTTCAGAATCATGTTGCTATGGACAAGGGGGCAAAGTATGTGGGAAAGAAGCCTGGTTGTTGCATTCTCCTGCAGACCCTGACCCACAACACGTGACAGAACTCCCTCCAGCACTGTGTCCCTGTTGAACTTCTTGTATTTTGTGAAGCAAATACCAAACTCCCAGTGCAACAGCAGGAAACACCACGAATAGTGGAGGATGACCAAATGGCTCCACAGTCCACATGGGGAGACAATTAGACCCCAGTGGCCACTGTTTACCTACAAAGAGTGAATTCAGCACTGCTGCCTCATGTTCACTGGAAAATAAGAAACCATATCCTCCAGGTCACATAGATGCAGACCCAGATTTTATTGTCTCACTACAAAGGAAGCTAAAGCTCCTGAAAATAACGTATGTTTCAAGTGCCCAACCTCAGAGGCAGTTTCTCAAGATGTCTTTACGCCAGCAGACCTCCATGTTAGAGGAGTGTTTACCATGTCCCTTACTTTTGGAAACTCCTCTACCACCTCCAAGGTTCTGAACTCTGAGCATTTTCCACTCAAGATATGTATTCACAGATTTTCTAACTCTTCTATTCTAATTGTGACTTACTTCAGGCGAAGGTAATGTCAAGGATTTGTTCTGGATGAGAGTGGGAAGATTTTTGTGTAGCATATATTTGCATACACATTTGATTCATTATTCTATTTTCCATTTGAAATACTGATCCCTGACACTAACTCATAACCTACTGGACTCTGACTACTACTCCTAATATGATGGAGAAAAATAACCCAAACAGAATAGAAATCCAAGCAGTTCAGAGGAGGCATGGTGTATAGTTGGACTTGCCTTTTGCATAAAAAAGGGTATGTGTTATAAATCTAGTCAATTTTCTGTTGAAATAGTTATCCATGTGTTTTTAAAGTTAACAAATATGTGAATTCCTGTCTCCCTCTCTCTGTAGCCTACTCAGCACATGTATTTTTATATGCACATATAGAATCCTACCTGGTATCACACGTACATTCTTGTGAGGTGGCTGACTTGGCAGATACAAAATGTGAGAAGAGATTACTCCTCCTAAATGCTGTTGGAACTGAAAATTCAATGTATGGGTAAACTTCCTAGTTAAACAACATTATACATAAATCTATCTTCAGTAACATGAATATTTTTGAATCTGTGGATGATGTATATTTCATGGTGAATTTCAATTGGCATATATATTGCTATTTTTATAGTCTCAGTTTGTGTGAGTGTGTGTGTGTGTGTGTGTATATATATATATATATATATATATATATATATATATATATACTCTCCAGATTTTTCAAAATATGAAATGTATGAGTCTTATTATACACTCCCTGAATTCATTCATGTTCATGTATGTGGATTTATAATCAACTTTTCACAAGATTATTCTCAGAAATACTCATCTACCTGAAATACATATTTGTTTCCTAGTACTGAAAACTAACTTCAGTGAATGGTGCATACAAATTCTAATATTTCTACATTAACGGACGCAGTTTAACATCAATTCAAGTAGATTCCTATGGGACATGATGTGTATTTTAACGTTCATTTTTATTCAACACTGGTACATTACTATTTCTTCAATTTCTGCACATCATCGTATATATTTATCATCCACAAGTTAGCAAATATATAGGCGTTTGTTTCACTTTAAATCACTTTCTGCTTCAGAACACATGCATACCTCCAGGTTTCTGGACTGGTCTTTTCATGAGACTTCTTTCCAAACACATTATTTTCAATTTCCATAATCACTTTTGAAGCAAAACTCAAACACTCTTCATGAAAATCCATAACCCTAATATTTCATTCAGATGTATAATGGGTAGGATTAAATGTAGTATATCAATATAAGGTTTCCTGTATATTTTCAGATATCAATTCAATCCATTATTTAAAGTTGGAACCAGTAATATTATTAATTCACAGTATTGTCTATTCATGCATTATCTCTATATTCATAGACAAATGGTACACCTATTTCTACCCAAAATACTAATTCATATATCTTCAAAATATTGCTCCCATAAATGGTGGAAGAAAAACTCCTATTACCTGATCTACATATATTATTTATTATAGTAATATTCTGGACACACATAGGAATGTTCACACTTATGATTGTACCAATGTAAAGTCGGGCGAGCGTCGGAAAAGAGACCACGAAGAGACTGTCTCATGCAACAGCAAAGGGTTTATTGGGGGTCCAGCATGCTGGGGCTCAGAGCTCACTTGAATAGAGAAGAGAGCCCTAAGAACAGCTTAAGCAGAGCTTATGCAATTTACGTGGTGAGAGCAGGGAGGGAAATTTATTGATGGGTCAGGTCGAGTGAGTGGTTTGCATGCCAATGGGAGAGGGAGTACATTCAACAGTTTGGCAATTGGGGACAGCACATTCTGGGAACAAGATTAGCAAACAGTTTTCAAGATTTCATCAGTATTTTGTTAAGCATACAGAAAAACAAGAAGTTAAAAGTACATATTTTATTAACCTTTCATTCCCCACTTCTTATTCTGGTTAATTTTAATCATAAAAATGAGCATTGCGGGGTCTCACATTTTATGTCTTCTAGTGAGGTATATTGTTGTCTGATTACCATAAGTTTAACTTATCCAATTTAAGCTTGTAGAAAGGAAACTAGATGGTTGAGCAAACAGGGTCCTACAATTAGCAATGAAATGAGGATTATTAATGGACTGGCCAGGGCTGATAAAAGCGTAGTTAACCAGGGGGACTGTGTGAACAAAGACTCAAACCACCCTTTTTGTGCATCTCTCTCTTGTTGATGCTCTTCTAGGCGTCTTCTTAATTTACTCATAGATTTTTTTACAACTCCAGTATGGTCGGCATAAAATCAACTTTTTCCCTCAATGCAGCACAAAAGCCCCCTTCTCTCACGAAGAGGAGGTCCAACCCTCGTATGTTCTGTAAAACAATTTCAGAGAGAGAGGTTAAAGATTCCTATAAAACTGTGATGGAGGTTTTTAATATCTTTAAATTTTGGTCTATTGCTGCTTCTCATCGGGTCATTTGTTGTGTCACATGGACTAGGACAGTGATTCCTGTGCCCACACCTGCAGCAGCTCCTTTTCCTAATAGGATGGCTAAAGTGAGGGATACAGGTTCCCAGAGGAACCGGGTTGTATGCCCCCGTATTTGATATTTAATTTAACCTGCCTCATGATAGAGCACTCTGGGAAACATCTGAACATTACATAATTAATCACATCTGTTGACCATTTTATGAAAACATAAACAATGTTTAAGTATATAGAATTATACTGTTGTAAGGACGGACAATTCAAGGCACCTAAGATAGCACCGAAGACAGCGAAACATACCTATTTGGTTGCAACGGATTTAGAGGGCATTGCTTCTGTTGTAATCAATTAGTCACCTCATCTCCAAATTTAGGTAGTTTCCGAATTTTGTACCCAACATGTAAGGGAAGGGGCTCAGAAGTTCACAGTCTGCATAAGTTCACAAAAAGAAGTTTTCGTTTCTATTGTTTTTTTCATCTGTTCTGGGCAAGTTAACATTTTAAGGACACCTGGAGTGGGAGAGCTTTTTTCTTCTCTTTTTTTTTTCTCACTGCCAGCTGTAACAATGGAGCTCATTTGGTAACTTATTTATCTTAGAAATGTAACCATGTCTGTGCAGCCCCAGCTCAAGGCCAGAGGCCTTGTTCACATGTTTTGTGAAAAACTAGCAAGGGGGAGTCTAGCTTAGGAGTGCTGATTTTTCCAGCCAGTGGCCAAATAGAACAGGGAAACACGAAAAGGGGAAGTTTATCTACATTGAACTCTTTTATAGGGACTCTTTGGCTGAGAGTCCTAAAGTCAGCCATGGTGAAGACTGCTGGAGAAGGTCATTTAAGACTTTTCTGTGGGCCTGGTATAGACGGGGAAGACAGGGAAGGCGGGTCTGAGAGCAGCACCTTGGGTCTGAGCATGAGGAAGGAGACATGTAAAAGAATAATGGGAAAGGGGTTTGGAATTTTCCAGGCAACAAAACATGAGCAGTAGAACAGATAGAGCAGAGGGGAAGATGGGAGTTTGTATCCCAAAAAGCCTGTGAGGGACTTTAAATTCTTAGTAACCTGTTTTCAGTGATGACAGAGCAACTTTAAAGGCCATTTTCATTACATCTTGGATAGGGGTCTGAGGGCTCTCCTTATCTGGTTTGAGCTTTGGGTTAGCTGGTAAGAGGACCTGGTGGGACCTGGTGCGGGCACTGACAGGAGAAGAGAGTAGTGAGTGGGTGGATGGGTACCTCAGTACCTGCTACCTCAGCAAGGGGGCAATAATCTGAGAACCGGCGGTTTGGGTTTTTGATCTAGTAATTGGAGGGAAGAAATCAGGTTGCTGAGGTGGGAGTGGCAGCAGAGAGTCTGGAGCAGAAAGCTGAGGGTGAGGATCTATTGGATAAGCATAGTTCAGGATGTGAGCGAAGGAGGGAAAATGCCTCCACTTAGGGGAATTTCCTTCCACCCTTTGAGCACTTGCCGAAGTTAAAAAGGTCACGGAGAATTTTAGGATCTAGAGACCCCTCTGGCTGCCATCGGTATTGGTTGTGTAATTGGTAATATGGCCAATGCTGTGTATTGAATTTGATGAGGAGTTTGGGTTCCACCAGGCACCCCTGTATGCTCACATTCCCATGACTTACAGAAGAAGTCGGCATTTCCCCCACACAGCCATGTCTGTTTGTGGCTTTGATAGTCCGCTGGGCAAACATAGTAATCTAGGCTAGCCAACCTGCATCTGGCTCTCGTGTCCCTACATCCATAATGTTTGTTTCTATTACCTATGATACGGAAAGGATTTATTGGAATTTTAGTTGGATCCCCTTCATCAGGGATATCCCAATAGGAAAGACCTATAGCCAGCTGACAAATGTCTGGGTGGAGAGATGGCCACCATGTCCCTAAAGGGGCTGTATGCAAGATAGACCATACTTCTTGTACAGTAGGATTTGTGATCAGAAATTACTGCTGAACAGGCTGATGAGGGTTAGGACTACTCTTGGCCAAGGGGAGAGTCTGTAGCCTTATCCACATGGTGAATACGCACTTTGAAAGTGTTACCAGTCTTTTCCAGTTTCCAGTCAGATTTTGGACAGGGCGCAGGCCAGAGATGAGAGACATGGATCCATGAAGTGATTCCGTCTACATTTACCACTGTAGGTGTTATATGTAGCACCTTATATGGTCCTTTCCAGTGGGGTTCCAGGGATGACACCTGATGTCGTCTAATGTAGACGAAGTCTCCTACTTGGTATCGATATGGAGTCCCCTCGTCCCCAGGTTGGTCGGCAGTGGCCAGATGTTTCCACAGATATTGCTGATTTCTTTCAAGAGCTTTAAGTCTGTCAAGCAAGGGGGTGTGGAAGGGATCGTTAGGTCTTAGAGTTTGGGTTAGGTCCCTTACTGGAGGAGGGACCATAGAGAATTTCATAGGGGGTGAGGTTACACAAGGAAACAGAGGAGTATGAGTATTTCTTGCATGAAACAGTGCATAAAGCAGGAGAATAGATCGATCTTTTATGCCGATCTCTAAGCTTGATTTTGTTAATTCTCTTTAATGGTTCTATTATTATTTTTTTTTTTACCTGTACTGAGCTCTGGGGTCTATAAGCACAATGTAATTTCCAATTAATCCCCAGGGTCCTGGCTAATCCCTGACTTATCAGGGCAATTAACGCCAGTCCATTATCAGACCCTATTGCCTTAGCCAGTCCGTATCTTAGAAAAATATCTTTCAGGATCTTCTTGACCACCATTTGTGCCATTTATTTTGTTGTTGTTGTTTTTTTTTGTGTGTGTGTGTGTGTGGGGGGAAGGCTTCAATTAATTCATCCTGAAAATGTATCTACAAAGACTAGTAGATATTTAAGTCCATAACTTCCTGGCTTAATTTCAGTAATGTCCACTTCCAAGAATTGTCCTGGTCTGGTTTCTTGTAGGTGCTTTCCTGCAGGAAAGTTGGAAGGGTAAGCATTAACCAATTGACAGACCCGGCAGGCTTTTGTTACCCGTTCAGTTATTTCTTTCGCTCTGAGTCGGTTAGTGGAAAACTCTGTTCTTGATCCTTCAGGAATGCCTGCAGTTTCTTTGAACCAAGGTGAGTGAGTTGATGTACATTTTTAACTTAGTTTAGGGCTTTCTGAAAATGCAAGCTGGGCTCAGTGAAGTTGAGGGTTTCAGTGTCAGTGTCCTTAGATGTTATCAAAAGCTTGCTGGTGCTCAGGGGTCCATTAGAATTGGGCATCTCTCTTTAACAGCGGGTATAAAGGAGCAGATAAGGACGCAAACCCAGGTATCCATAAGCTGCATAAGCCAGCAGTCCCAAGAATCTCTCTGAGTTGTCTGCTGTTAGATGGGGGTGGTATCTCCTCAATGGATTGTTTTCTGGTCTCAGTGAGCCATCGCTTACTGCCCCTAAGGGAATAGTCCAGGAAGATTACTTCTTGCTGGCAAATTTGGGCTTTTTTGGCAGAAGCACTATACCAGAGTTGAGCAAGCTCATATAATAATAATTGGGTTCCAGACTCACAGTTTTTCTTGGTGTTGGCTGCCAGTTGCAGGTCATCGACATATTGAAGCAGGGTGACGTCAGGGTGCATAGTTCTGAAGTTGTTGGGGTCTCTGTGGAGGGCTTCATCAAAGAGAGTGGGGGAGTTTTTGAACCCCTGTGGGAGTCTAGTCCATGTTAGTTGACCAGACGTCCCGGTTTCTGGGTCTACCCACTCGAAATCAAATAGCAACTGACTATCTTTATGCAGAGGCAAGCAAAATAAAGCATCTTTTAAGTCCAGAACAGTATACCATTTCCGCTCATGGTTCAGAGTGCTAAGCAGATTGTACAGATTATGTACTGTGGGGTGAATGTCCTGCACTCTGTTGTAGATCTCTCTTTGGTCTTGAACGGTGCGATAGTCCCCGGTTCCTGGATTTTTATACTGGTAACAGGGCAGTGTTCCAGTTCAAATGACAGGGCCTTAGGACCCTTAAGGCCAGATATTTCTGAATATGGGGCCTTATCCCATCTTTAGCTTTTTTGCTCAGAGGATATTTTTTGACATTGATGGGGGGGCTGAAGTTTTTAACTCCACTGTTATTGGAGGATGTTTCACGGCTACGTGTAACCCAGCAGTTTTTTTCCTAGGCATCTGCGTAATCTGTTATCCATTTCCGGGGTAGCTTGCCTGTTTGATCAGTCTTGGGGGGTTTGACAAGTTGATGTTCATCTTCTACTGACATAGTAAAAGCCGTGACTATAGGAGTTTTTACTGAAAAATTTAGAAATTTCACTTGGGGGCCTTCAGGGTTAAAAGTTATTCTGGCCTGGAGCTTTTTGAGCAGATGTGTGCCCATCAATGGGGTCGGGCATTCTGGGATTACTAGGAACGAGTGATGGATTTTTTCTTTCCCCAGGTCCATGGTCCTCTTAGTTGTCTAAGCCCCATATTTACTCCCATTAGCCCCTTGAACTAGAGTCCTTTTTGTTTGATAGATGGCCCAATGGGGCCTTAAGGGCTGAGTATACTTACCCTGTATCCACTTCAAAGTTTAACCCCCCCAGCGAGTACTTTGTGTTCTTTTGGCCGGGCCAGCTACCTCCAAGGAAGGAGGGGCTGTGTGTGCCGTGGGGTAGTCACCTGGAGGGCGCTGGGCTGGCCTATATTCCTCCAATGGTGGAGAGTCTGAGTCAGCAGCAGGGGAATCACTTAGAGGGTGTTTGGGGTTGGAGGACAAGGGCAGGGCATAAGGAGGGGGAAGAGAGTCCAGTAGAGTCTTGAGACTCAGGGACAACAGAGGGTGGAGGAGGGGGAGCAGAGGGTTTGAGAGATAGAAAAGTGGGAGAACCAGTAGGAGCGGGGACAGGGACAAGGAAAGGCTTCAACCATGGAAGAGGAGATTTGCAGAGGTCCTGCAAACTAAAGATATATTGCTGTTGATCTGGATGGCTATGTGGCCCCGGCTGAAAGACAATATCTCTGAGTTTTTGAATTAGTGTGAAGTAGAAAGATCCTTCTGGGGGCCATCCGACTCCAAAGGTGGGTCATTCTGAGACACATAGAGTCTTCCAGATCTGACGTTTTACTGAAAAAAAGAAGATTCTGAGCCTTTAAGCAGACTTTGGTCCAGTGATCAAGGTTCAGGGACAGAGGCATTGAAGTGTTCTGTCCCATATGAAAGATACACAAATAGTGAAAGCAATGACACACGACACAGACAAGACAAGACAATAAAGACAGGCAATGGACGTCCAATACTGAGAACAGGACTGAGTAGCCAGGAAAACCTGATGGGCTGACAATACCGAATCCAAAACAAAATATCACTGAGTTTAGGAGACTATTGTTACTCGGTTTCCCGAGTTCTCTGGGGCGTCCCCCAGAGACGTGGCCTGTGGCTCTGTGACACTTCTGTCAGCCACCGTCAGAGAGAGCTCATGCTCATCACCAATAGCCATTTTGCCCATCCCTAACCTGAAACCTGAAACAAGAAAGTGGCGCCTTACTTAACCTGAGATGAGCCTATTGGGGGTCTTTCGTCCAATGCTGCTGGAACTCGCTGGGGCCCTCAGATGTAATGGTCAGGCGACCATTGGAGGAAGAGACCACCAAGACACTGTCTCATGCAACAGCAAAGCACCCAAAATTCTGGGGCTCAGACCTCACTTGAATAGAGCAGAGAGCACTGAGAACAGCTTAAGCAGAGCTTATATACTTTTCTTGAAGAGGGCAGGGAGGGAAGTTTATTGATGGGTCAGGGCAAGTGGGCGGTTTGCATGTAAACGGGTGAGGGTGTACATTCTGCAGTTTGGCAGTTGGGGACAGCACATTCTGGGAACAAGATTAGCAAAAAGTTTTCAAGATTTCAAGAGTGTTTTCTTAAGCATACAGAAAAACAGGAAGAGACAAGTACCTATTTTATTTATTTTCAACAAAGCCTAAATGGAAAGTGAGCATGAATTACTAAAAACATTCATGTCCAGGTTGCCTAATGCTCTCAAATGTCAATTCTATTGGTGACTACATATTTCTTTCTTCCTAAGGTTATATATTCAACCTCAACCCTGTTGAAAATGCCTAATCCTATGACTCACTTAATAATTTGCCTGATTTCCTAAGGTCTCTATTGATACCTCCTTTCCTACATATTTTCCCAAATTCATTATTGTGACTGACACTTAACATGGGCTGACATTAATATTCACTCTCTAACCGAAACCCTATTGGTAAAGAACTTTTTTCCAAATCTTATTCTCACCCTTCTTTCTAAACCTACTGACTATCTTCCTAATTCCACCGACTATCCCTTTTTGACTGGAGGTTCTCTTCGACATTCAATCATCCAAGGTACAACATCCTATGCCATTGTGTATGGATTTATCTGAGACATTTGTGCAGAAAGTATAACATTGCTAAGTATCCCAATGAAGGTCTCAATGCCCTTCTGGGATGCAAATCTTACCTAGATTTCTGTTTCCATAATTTTAACTCACGTCTCTATTCTTATAAATATCACAGATTCCCAATACCATTATTCATCCTGCAGAATGATTCCTAACCCAAATCGAAACTGTTATTAACCGTAACCACACAGTGATCTCTCAATCTAACTTTAGAGAAGAGCAGGGACAGAGTTGGCCTTAAAATATAGGGATGTAGGGGATCTTCCACTTGCTGAGAACCTCAAAGGTCCATGCAGAAATGATCCCTGAAGAAGATGTAGGCAGCTATGAAGGACCTGAGAGAGCAAAAGTCATCTTCCATTGCCAAAAAACCTGGTCAGGATGAAGGGATGTGGCTGAATCAGCCTCTCTCTTAATGTACAGGAGACGGACCAAACCAAGCCTTTGTGGAGCGCTGTTTCTTGGTGCCTTTGATTTATATATCATTCTAACTTGTGAAAATGTCACAGGAACTAGGGGCAGCCTCCATCTCATGGAACCATTGGAAGCAACTGTTAGGACAATGTGTTTGCCAAGGCAGTGACCTCATTAAATTCCTGAAGGAAGTAACCTACCTCACTTCCTTGGTGATGGAACACTTTAAACTTGGGATCCAGGAAGCCAGGCACTGAGAGCCAATCCAAGTCCCAGTCCCAGTGGGCTCACTTGTTTGGTGTTACTAAGGACAGAATCAGTCTTTCTTGGTACCTACTGATGTGAGGATGGCCACATGCCAGGGACCTTTCCTGAGAAAGTAGGTAGTGGCTCTCCACATGCTCCTGACAACGTCACAGAGTTGGCCAAGGAGACCAGATCTGAGAATGGATAGGCCATATCAGGGGAACATAGTATGACCCACCAGTCAAAGGACACTGGATAGTTACAAACCTACTTGGGGGAAGGAGGTGCCTTTGTGGGTGTGGGTGTGAGTGTGTGGTTTTGTCTCATGTTCTGAGAATAGGTAGGAAAGGTGGTTTGTTTGGATTGGAATGGACTTTTTCTAGTAAATTGTTTGACAAGGCGAGTTTTTCTATGTCTGTTTCTCCCACTGTGTCCGTGGTTGTAGACATTAGAAAAGAAAATGCATCAATGGATGTTTCCTGTCTTGTAGAAAGCTTCCCAGCATTCATCCTGCCCAATTAATGCATGGACTGTGACTTGCCTTATGGATGGGCAACACCTACTATCTTACTACGTTTCTGTTTTCTTCCTGAATTCTGGCCACTCTCAAGAATTGGCTCATGGTTTTGTGTCCAAGATATGTACCACCTCCAAGCACTGTGACATGGCCATGTACATGATAACTGAAGGGAATGGGAGGATCTCAGAAAACTCAGATATCAATGTGACCAGTAAAGTCTCAGTGGAGAATCCTTGCTTTGGGCCATTTGCTTACCTATTGCTTCATTGCCCTGAATGTCAGGAAGGTCTTTGCCTCAGGCCACCCCTTTGTGAAGCCTTAAGAAAACAGTTTTCAAATGGAAATGAATGGGCATCATCTGTGGCTCTTTGCTTAATTGCTTCCAAAAGGGATGTGTCTGAATCAGCCTTGTGAACCTGTGTGAGGCTGCTGCTTAGATTCTTAACACCTGATGGATCTAAGGTAAGATTCCATGTGTGCTACAAATACAAAATGGTCAAAATAGCAGTCATTGTGTATGAAGTCTCTCGCCATCTTCTGTAAGGTTCCTGACCTCCATCCTGGCCTGCAAAGGCTAGACCATAGATGCTTGGGTTTTTTCATGACTCCCATTCATATAAAGAATTTATACCTGGCAGTCAGTAGGCCTCAAATTGGAGAAGTGGAGCAGTAATAAGGTCAGGCCTATTTGATCACTCCTGGTTCACAGGAAAGGTGTTTAGGCCACACTGACCTTAGGCAACATAGGGGCGAGGGAGCATATTTTGGACAGAGTCTTGGACTTCACCCCTTTTGGAAACGTCCAGCCAGAGGATTTGATGAGTGTCTACATGGAAGAAGACGAGGGCTATGTGAAAGTGTTTTGGTTTTAATTGTGGTCATTTGTGTGGCAGTTGGAAGACATAACTGTGTCCACCATGGCTTGAACTTTGGTGTGATTCCCCTTAGAGACTGCGTTCTGGACCTGACCTCAGAGAAGAATTGCCATGAATTGTGTTGGGATTTCAGGAGGCCACGCATGAGAGTCCCCATTGGAAACTGAGATATAGGCCCAGGTGGCTCTCCACAGAACACTGGGAATCTCAGCTACGATATCACATGATTTTATTCTGAAAGACTTGGCAACCATAGTTGAGATTCAAAACACACATGGACCTAGCATTGTAGACCTCAATGGGCCTGGCTTCATGTGACCTTTTGGCCACTCCATGGGAAGCCTTGCCTGTGAGAGTCCTCCAGAGCTTTCATTGAAATGAAATTCCTCACCATTTAATGGTTCCTGAAAGAATTGAAACTCACAGTGCATCCAACTTCATCCTTGAAAAATGGCTAGATAAATACCATGAAATTTTTGAAATTCTTATGACCAAGTGGCACTGAAGAACATTTGGATGTCCAGTTGCTGATCATGAGTGTACCAGAGAGTGCCTTGATTGACTGGGTTTCATGAAAATGGTGTAGAAGAAAGAATCCTGTATGTTGGCGCCTGCTGAGTAGTGACCCAGAGCTGTGGTGTGCAGTTGTGTCATAAAATATCTCTGGTGGGGCCATTTGGATCTGCCATTGACTTCCAAATGTCTTGTGGCAGACATGGTGCAGCCAGTAATCCCTATATGTCTGATCTCTTCATATAAAGGCATCTTGTTATATTTAGAGGTTTCAGGGCCGTGTTCAGAATCAGGTTGCAATGGTTGAGGGGGCAAGCTATGTGGGATATAAGCCTCATTGGTGGATTCTCCTGGAGACCCTGACCCACCACACGTGTGAGAAATCCCTCCAGCACTGAGTCCCTGTTGATCTCCTTGTATTTCATGAAGCAAATACTAAACCCCCAGTGCAGCAGCAAGAAACACCATGAAATGTGGAAGATGCGCAAATGGCTTCACATACCACATGGGGAGACACTTAGCCTTCAGTGACAACAGTTTCCCTACAAAGAGAGAATTCTGCACTCCTGCCTCATGTTCATTGGAAAATAAGAAACCATGTCCTCCAGGTCACATAGATGCAGACCCAGCTCTGATGGTCTCACTACAAAGAAGCTAAAGCTCCTGACAACAACATATATTTCAAGTGCCCAAGGTCAGGGAGAGTTTCTCAATAAGTTTTAGGCCGGCAGAGCTCCATGTTTGTGGAGTGTTTACCTGTTTGACCAGGACAGGAGAAAAGACCACTGACTCCAATTAAAATCAAATTAAAGCAAGCTTATTATTTTTCCACTGGCTGAGCTGCCTATCCCTCTCAAAATGGCAGAAACAAGACAGCAACCCCACCTTTCCTACAGCCCAGCTTTATAGTCCAGTAAGTTACACAAAAGGGGGGTTACAGATAACAGAACTCGGAGAAGCATCACGCTATTGCTAGTTTACAATTTTTTTTTTTTGCTGGCCCCATCATCAGAATTTATGAGGACCATTAGAGACTCACGAGAGTCATTGTCTGGCCAGAGAAGGCCAATATTTATGAGGTGTCACTAAATTTTCAGAGAGGGCTGCTATCTGGTCAGAGAGCCAGGCATGGGTGAGTTCAAGGCACGGACAGGCATTCCAAGCAGATTCAGAATTTGCAGTAATTTATAGGAAAGCAAAATTATCTTTTCGTGACTTTGTGGCAAGATGGCTCCCAATTTTAATAAATGATCAGGTTGGGTTTATCATCCCCCCCCCCATTTTTTTTTTGCTTTTTAATATTTTTTAAATTAATTTTTATTGTAGGTTGTTCAAAACATTACATAGTTCTTGATATATCATATTTCACACTTTGATTCAAGTGGGATATGAGCTCCCATTTTTACCACATATACAGATTGCAAAATCACATCAGTTGCAGAACCATTGATTTACATATTGCCATTATGGTGTCTGTTGTATTCTGCTGCCTTTCCTATCCTCTACTATCCCCCCTCCCCCCTCCCCTCCCCTCTTCTCTCTCTACCCCCTCTACTGTAGTTCATTTCTCCCCCTTAAATTTTTCTCCTTTCCCCTCACTTCCTCTTTTATGTAATTTTGTATACCCCTGAGGGTCTCCTTCCATTTACATGCAATTTCCCTTCTCTCTCCCTTTCCCTTTCACCTCTCATCCCTGTTTAATGTTAATCTTCTTCTCATGCTCTTCGTCCCTACTCTGTTCTTAGTTACTCTCCTTATATCAAAGAAGACATTTGGCATTTGTTTTTAAGGGATTGGCTAGCTTCACTTAGCATAATCTGCTCTAATGCCATCCATTTCCCTCCAAATTCTATGATTTTGTCATTTCTTAATGCAGAGTAATACTCCATTGTGTATAAATGCCACATTTTTTTTTATCCATTCGTCTATTGAAGGGCATCTAGGTTGGTTCCACAGTCTTGCTATTGTGAATTGTGCTGCTATGAACATGGATGTAGCAGTGTCCCTATTGTGTGCTCTTTTTAGGTCTTTAGGGAATAGACCGAGTAGGGGAATAGCTGGATCAAATGGTGGTTCCATTCCGAGCTTTCCAAGAAATCTCCATACTGCTTTCCAAATTGGCCGCACCAATTTTCAGTCCCACCAGCAATGTACAAGAGTACCCTTTTCCCCACATCCTCGCCAGCACTTGTTGCTGTTTGACTTCCTAATGGCTACCAATCTTACTGGAGTGAGATTTGCAACAAAATGAAACTGAATCCCTTACTCTCGCCATGCACAAAAGTTAACTCAAAGTGGATCAAGGAACTTGATATCAAATCAGAGACATGGCATTTGATAGAAGAAAAAGTTGGCTATGATCTACATACTGTGGGGTCGGGCTCCAAATTCCTCAATAGGACACCCATAGCACAACAGTTAATAACTAGAATCAACAAAAGGGACTTACTCAAACTAAAAAGTTTTTTCTCAGCAAAAGAAACAATAAGAGAGGTAAATAGGGAGCCTACGTCCTGGGAACAAATCTTTACTCCTCACACTTCAGACAGAGCGCTAATATTCAGAATATACAAAGAACTAAAAAAATTAGACAATGAGATAACGAATAATCCAATCAACAAATGGGCCAAGGACCTGAACAGAAATTTCTCAGAGGAGGACATACAATCAATCAACAAGTATATGAAAAAATGCTCACCATCTCTAGCAGTCAGAGAAATGCAAATCATTCCCCCTTTTTTAATGTGTCCCTTCCAAATTTTTGATAGGGTAGGGAAAGAGCAATGAGGGAATTTTAATCCCTCAGGTAACAGTCTCCAAATTTTTAGAACTCACCCAAAATTGGATTCCTGGTTTTACCTGACTTAATTAATTACTTATATTGATATTCTATTTATTTTTGGCTCCATAGTTGTAAGACGAGAGGCGTCACTCATTTTGGCTTCTTCTGAGCTGAGAGAGAGTGACGTGAGTGGGCACAGTATAAGGGACATGAGTTGCTTTTTAGAAGTCAGTTGAGGAACATGAGTTGCCTTTTAGAAATCAGTTCGTTTTGAAGTCTGGTTGGGGAAGAACAGGTTGTAAATTCATCTGGGGATGGGTTCTTCTGTGTGAGAAACAAGAACCATGAGTACTGAAAAAATGTTGCAGCAGCTGGAACATGTCACTGTATAGAAGTTCCCTCAGCAGGCTTTAATATTCCCAGTTATCAGGACTGTCAACTTAATATTTAACATTTAGTGTTACAGTTATCCCTCTCCATAAGATACAGTTTAATGATTTAATATCATCTGATCTTGCAAAATCATTTTACTAGTATGACCTCTGTGTGTAATAGAGAAACCTTTAATTCTGTTACTCAGGGCTGGATAATCGTACTAGCAAACACCAACCCTACCTGTAGGTTAGGAATATCTGTAGGCCTTAAACTAAAAATTTCTGCCTCTGGCAGCTCCTCTTGATAGTCTCTTTTTATAGTTATCAGGCATTCCTTTCTGGGAATCCTTCTTTGTAGCCTCCAGTCTTACTTATTTTGGGAGGCTAACATAATGTGTATAAAAAATTATTATTATTATTATTAATATTATTATTTAAAATGCCCAGGAATGGCTGTATTTTGGTTTTAACTGTCTTTCCTAAGTGTTTATCATGAAACAGTCAAACTGACTTTTGTTTCTATCTATTGTTAACAGTCAGCTGAGCTTTTATGGGAGTCATTCCTGGGGAAACTTGAGAGCAGCTTCTCAGTTCTGCTAGTGCCATTTGCGCTAGGTGGGTCCAGGTCTTGCTTGACCATGTGGCTACCCTTGGAAGCATCAGGGATGTCTCCCTTCTCTGATGACTCTCCTCTTCTTAGCAAATGCACTGATTGGCTTTCTGTTATCCAGGGGTCTCATTAATCTCCCTAATTGGGAAGATATGAGGCCCAGAGTTGCAAAGGTCTTTGAGAAGTCCCTTGTTCCCTGGATTCAGACTGACTCAGAGGGCAAGAGCCAAATATTGGTTTTCTTGTCCCTTTTCATGTAACTTTAATATAAATCCTAATCTTAATCATCCAGCAAATAAATTTTAACAGCCTAATATTAAGAGTACTGGGCTTTAATGTCTATAACTTTATAATTATTTATCTTTTTTATTAACTGGGATCTGTATTATTCTGTCTGTCTTGTAGGTGATGACTTATTATCTTAAATTAACCCATGTTGTGTTCTTAAAGCAACACTTCTGTAAAACACTAACAAGGAATCTTTAGATCACTTATAAGGAAATTACAAAATAAAATTTTTTAACAAGAGTAAAAATACTTAGTTCGTGTAATAGCTACCCTGAAGTTTTAAGCTGAGTTATAAATTATATCCCCTGTTTGAGATCCTAGAAATCTTGACAGAAAAAAAAACAACTTTTGAACATAACTTTAAATGAAATAATATCTGACCTACTGCTTTCGTAGTCATTCTCACATATAGTAAGATGGGACACAGAGCCTTATCTCAGGTAAGGCAGGGCTCTTTATAAAACTTAAGTGTTTTACTTCTAAAGATGATCTTTGTTTTTTTAAATATCATTTTACAAAGATTACATATATTATTTGAGGTCACATGAACATTAGTTAACACCATATGATATCACATTTAAAACATGAATTTAAGAAAGGCTGAAAGTTTTTAACCTTTATATAGATTAGACTCTCATTAACATAAAAATACATTTAAATTGTTCCCCAATGTAAAAAGTAACATACAACTTTACATATCTTATTGATAAGAAGTAAATGAATGCCCAATATATTTTTTTACCATGCAACTTCAGAACACCAGCTTGAAATAATGCTCTTTTAAAGTTTCTACCTTACAGATTCGTATACCTGAAAGATATGAGCACATTAATAGCATCACAATTACATTGAAGTTTCTACATTAACCAAGTTTAGCTTTTAAATAAATGGCAGTACAGTGCTCTAAAATAACAGTTCTTATTTAATCAGTTGTTTAATTTTTATGGTTGCTTGCTCTAGAAAAAATAAAACTTAATAAACACAATGTTATGGGTAAACTTATGTTTTAAGAAATTTTTGTCTCTTTAACACATGACTGATTATTACAATCTTATACAGACATTAGTACAAACTTATACAGACCTTAGTAAATCAATCAGATATCTAACAAAAGTACTCATGAATGAGTAATCCCATATCAAATTTACTTTACTTATTTATCAATATATTAGACAAATATATTGAAAAGTGTAAACCATTTTTTTGTTGAAGGAAAAGTCTTAGAACCAAGGCATATTAGAACATTTGTAGACATTAATATTTTATTAGATTTTTGAACACCTAGAAAAACTTGTAAGCTTAAATTTAAAGACATTTATTTTTATCTCTTTATCCAATTTAAATTCAACTATTTAAATCACTTGAATTAAAGATCTTTGGATCCACTTTTTAAAATTTGTTTTTATGAGCGTTTTTGTTTTAATGAGTGCTCTTTATAAATGTTAATTTGTGTATCATATATATGATATACGGACAAATGAATATATAGACATACAACACATACCAAAATTGTGCACACATAATAATAGTAAAGGCCTTGTAGCTTTTCCAGGTGAAATATCCATTGCAATGTTTCAAAAACTACACAGTTAGTCAAAGATAGAACTGGTCAGAAAAACATCATCCTAGGTCTTTAGGATCAAAATCATGAGCTCAAAAAAAAATAAAGAATCTAAGGAAAAAATAAGAGTCCTAGAAAAATTGACTGGCCATTAATTAGTAAATACCATACAATTTAATTTTTTTTAGGCCTCAGATCACTCTCCTACTGAGCTTGCAGGCCTCTTTCATTTGCCATTCAACATAAGTCCTGGCTGAGGTCTGGAAGGAGCAGGAAAAAGCTGCTATTCTGAGCAGACACCTCAGGCCTAAGGCATTTCAACCATAATTTTCAGGTTCAGATGTTGAAAATTATAATACAATTTTAAGACAAAATTCACAAAATTTTATGATACAAGTTTAAGACACAGTTTACAAAATTTTACATCTTTATATCTTGTTTTGTCAACAGATACCATACTATGATTTACTATCCTTGTCCAAATTAATGCACTGGTAGACACAGTGACATTTTCCCAGGCTACCCAATTAAAAATTGGTGAAAAAAAAGCCTGAATGATTGGGAAGTTACTTGCCAACTTGGAAGTAGAGTTCTCTAGTTTTCCATCCTAAGTATTTAAGTTCTCTGGCATGAATTATCTGAAATCATAAACTAAACAATTTCCTAAACCCGACTTTTAACTGCAAGATTGTGCAATGCTTCAAAAACCCATTCAGATGCCAGATTGTTACAATAAAACATCATCATTTAGATACACATTCAGCTAAGATCATTCCCAAGAAATGATTTATAATATCAACACATTATTGCACATGTCTTAAAGGGCCAGAAACAAAGACACAAGACAGACTGAAAGGAGCTCCAGACTATGGCTTACAGACAGAAGCCTTTAAACCAGAGCAGATAAGAGAAAAATCTCCTACACCAGTGGCACCATAGATTTTCCCACAAGGGAACCAGATGTTTTCACAGAGGGACAACCTGAAATGTAAAATCAAGGGTCTCCATGGTGACTTTACTGTATTTAGTGTCCCCTTTTTCTTTTTCTCTTTTTTAAGAAAACAGAGATGGCAAAATCCTTACAGTGCAGGGAAGGAAGTAGGTAATTCTCTGAAGCAACAGGGCTTGGGCAGCTGCTGGAAGTCCCTCAGTCCCTCCTTTCACTTACAGGATTAGCTCCTCTTGTTCGGTTCCACCCCAAGCACGCTCCGTCTCCTAACATTTCAGTAGTCAGCTCTCAAAGAGTTCCGGGGTGTGGGGGGTACCAAAAATTGTAACTTAAAGTTTGGTTCCTGATTTTGAAGCCAATTAATACCAATTTAATAATGAGGACAGGGTTTGAGAAAAAGAAAAAGGGAGATTTACTGCTTTGCTAACAAAGGAGAAAAACAGGGGTCTCTGCCCAATGGTTGTGATTCTATCGATCTGAAGGGACAAGGGGTTTTAAGGAGTTTCACGTGTTAACCTGGGAGATACTCAGTTCTTAGGTCCCCAGCAGGCATTGCCCTCTGCAGTGGGTGTGCTCCAGGCAGCCAGCTAGGGGTTTCTCTCATCCTGCTTAACAAAGGGTATTAAAGTTCATCACAGTTCTTTAAAACACAGTCCAAATGGGTGTCAGTTTACTTGCTTTATTACCCATTTTCAGTTAAGTTTTACCACAGAAATCACACAACAAAACACACTAAAACAAAGCAAAAAAAAAAAAAAACATATGAAACACAGAACAAAACACACAAAAAAACAGAAAACCAGCGCAGAAACAGAAAAACAGAGGAACTATGCAACGTCTTGCTAAAGCTCTGGGATAGGAGCTCCTGCGTGCCCATTGGCACCTCTCTATGCTTTCAGAGGAATTCCCTACAGAACATAACAGAGGACAGAATGATTCTCGTTACTGTACCAGACAGGAGTATATGTGTGTCTCCCCAGGACACCACTCTGTCATCAGAAGAGATCTCCCTTAACCGGATATCAGATGTTATATAGGCGCCAGTTACCTATGGAGGCCTCCTCCACCATGTGCTTGCTAATAGTTTTAGGGCGGTGGTTCACTGCAGTGCTCCCTGGACCAAAATCTCACACCAAGACCTTGGAAATTGCCTCTTCATGCCGGAGCCCTGGAGGGAAGGCCAGCTTCAGAATTTCCAGTAGTCTGGTCTTGTGATCTATTGGGGCAGGGTCATCTCGATGGGAAACTACAAAATATTACACCAGGATGCAAGAAAAGACCTCTGACTCCAATTAAAATCAAATTAAGGCAAGCTTACTATTTCAAAGTGGATCCAAAGATCTTTAATTCACGTGATTTAAATGGTTCGATTTAAATTGGATAAACAGATAAATATAAATGTCTTTAAATTTAAACTTACAAATTTTTCTAGGTGTTTAAAAATCTAATAAAATATTAATGTCTACAAAAGGTCTAATATACCTTTGTTCTAGGACTTTTTCTTCAACAACAACAAAAAAAATGGTTTAAACAGTCTCCTACTCTAAGCCATTTTCTACCATCAATGGACCCTTCAGGGGGAAACCATGGACACAATTCTCCTATGTATGAAAAGAATAATTTTAAGTCCTTTTTCTTAACATGTGCCCCCTATGTCTTGAGGGCCTCCTTGAGGCCTGACAAAAACAAATCATGTGACGAAACTGCTTGTCCCATGGTGGGTCACTCACCATGTGTCATCCCCACTCTCCTCCTGGATCTGTCTTTCGGTGGTGTCTGCTGAGGCAATCGCAAGCTCCGCTTTTTTAAGTCTTCCCTGAGGACAGGTTTCCCCCTCAGTCAAAGGCTCGAGCCCCTATTGATCCTCAGGCAGAGGATCAAAAGGCATCTGTCATGATGGCCTTCATTGGGCAAGCTGCCCTGGATATTAAAAGAAAGTTACAACTCTTAGAGGGATCACAAGATATGACTTTGGGAGATTTAGTCAGAGAAGCCGAGAAAGTATACTATATGAGAGAAACAAAGAGAAAGAAAGGGAGCAAAGGGAAGATGAGAGATGCAAAAGACAGACTAAGGCATTGACTAAGGTCCTGGTCACAACAATAAATAGGCCAGAAATTAACAAACAGGAAGACAGGAACGGAAACCTGGGCGCACACCAGAGGCCACAATGGAGTTTAACTCAGCATTAAAAAATGACAAAATCATAGAATTTGCAGGGAAATGAATGGCATTAGAGCAGATTATGCTAAGTGAAGGAAGCCAATCCCTAAAAATCAAATGCCAAATGTCTTGTTTGATATAAGGAGAGTAACTAAGAACAGAGTAGGGATAAAGAGCATGAGAAGAAGATTAACATTAAACTGGGATGAGAGGTAGGAGGGAAAGGGAGAGAGAAGGGAAATTACATGGAAATGGAAGAAAACCCTCAGGGTTATACAAAATTACGGACAAGAGGAAGTGAGGGGAAAGGGAAAAATACAAGGGGGAAAAATAAATTACAGTATAGGGGGTAGAGAGAGAAGATGGGAGGGGAGGGGAGGGGAGGGGGCATAGTAGAGGATAGGAAAGGCAGCAAAATACAACAGACACTAGTATGGCAATATGTAAATCAATGGATGCGTAACTGATATGATTTTGCAAACTATATACTGGATAAAAATGGGAGTTCATAACTCACTTGAATCAAAGTGTGAAATATGATATATCAAGAACTATATAATGTTTTGAACAACAAACAACAAAAGTTAAAAAAACACATGGAGAACTATTTCAACAAAAAATTGACTAGATTTATAACTCCAATTCTACATAATGCAAAAGGCAAGTCCAATTATACACCATGCCTCCTCTGAAATGCTTGTATGTCTATTCATTTTGGGTTATTTTTCTCCATTATATTACGATTAGGAGTCAGAATATAGAGTCTAGTAGGGTATGGGTTAGTGGGAGTGATTCAGTATTTCGAATGAAAATTAGGAAAATCAATCCAATGTTTATGCAAATATGTGCTAAAATAATCATCCCACTCTCATCAAGAACAATGCCTTGACATTACCTTCGCCCCAAGTTAGACACAATTAGAGGAGAAGAGTTAGAAAATCTATAAATACTTATCTGGAATGGAATATGCTCAGGAGTTCACAACTTTGGGGGTGGTAGAAGAGTTTCCAAAAGTAAGGGACAGGGTAAACACTTCACAAACATGGTGCTCTGCTGACCGGAAGACTTATGAGAAACTGCCTCTGAGTTTGGGCACTGGATATATATGTTGTAGTCAGGAGCTTTAGCTTCCTTTGCAGTGAGACCATCAAAGCTGGGTCTGCATCTATGTAACCTGGAGCACATGTTTTCTTATTCTTTAATGAACATGAGGCAGTAGTGCAGAATTCTCTCTTTGTATGTAAACTGTGGCCAATGGGGGCTAAGTGTCTTCCTGTGTGGACTCTGAAGCCATGTGGTCATCCTCCATTTTTCATGGTCTTTCTAGCTGCTGCAATGGGAGTTTGGTGTTTGCTTCACGAAATACAAGTAGTTCAACTGGGACACAGTGCTGGAGGGAGTTCTGTCATGTGTGGTGGGTCAGGGTCTGCCAGGAGAATGCACCAACCAGTCTTATATCCAACATAGACTTCCACCTTGTCCCTAGCAACTTGATTCTGAACATTGCCCTGAAACCTCTCCATATAACAAGATGCCTTTACATGCAAGGGTCTGCTGGCTGCACCATGTCAGTCAAAAGCCATTTGGAAGCCAATGGCCAATCCACATGACACCAACACAGATGTTTAATCACACACCTACCCACCACTGTTCTAGGCCCACTACTCAGCAAATTCCAACTTACTGGCATCTCTGTTCTACACCATTTTCATGAAACCCAGTGATTCAAGGCACTGTCTGGTACACTCATGATCAGCAACAGGACATCCAAAGGTTCTCCAGTGCCACCTGGTCATGGGAATTTCAAAAATTTCATGGTATTTATCTAGCCATTTTTCAAGTATCAAGTTGGATGCACTGGTTTTTCAATTCATTCAGGAACCATTAAATGGTGAGGATGAAAGCTCTGGAGAACTCTAAAAGGCAACGCTTCCCAACGAGTGGCCAAAATGTCACATGAAGCCTGACCCATTGATGTCTACTCAATGTCAGTTCAATATGTGTTTTGACTCTTTACTATGGTTGCCAAGTCTTTCAGAATAAAATCGTCTTATATCCTGGTGGAGATTCCCAGTGCACTTTGGAAAGACACCCTGAGACTAGATCTCAGTTTCCAAGGGCGACTCTCATGTGTGGCCTCCTAAAATCCCACCAAAATTAATGGCAATACTTCCCTGAAGTCAGTTCCAGAACTCAGTCTCTAAGGGGAATCACACCAGAGTTCAGGTCCAGGTGTACCCAGTCATCTTTTCCAACCAGCACACAAATGACCACAATTAAAACCAAAACACTGCCACATGGCCCTCATCATCTTCCATATAGACACTCATCGTAACCTCTGAATGGAATTTTCCATGAGGGGCGAAGCCCAAGACAGTTTCCAAAATAAACTCCCTTGCCCCTCATTTGCCTAAAGTCAGGGTGACCTAGACACCCTTCATGTGAACCAGGAGTGATCAAATAGGCCTGCCATTAATACTGTTCTGATTCTCCAATTTAATCCTACTGATTGTCAGGTATAAATCCTTTATGTGAGTTGGAGGCAATAGAACACCCAAGCACACATGGGATCTTTCTTAAGATCTAGCACCTTCTGAGAATCAAAGCCCCAACCTCACACAGGGCCAAGAGGCTGATTCAGGCACATCTCTTTCCAAAGCAATTAAGCAAAGATCCACAGGTGATGCCCATTCATTTCCATTTGAAAAATGTTTTCTTCAGGCTTCAGAAAAGGGTGGCCTGAGGCAAATACCTTTCTGACATTCAGGGCAACATAACCATAGGTAAGCAAATGGGCCAAAGCAAGGTTTTTAAACTGAGACTTTACTGGTTACACTGATATCTGAGTTTTCTGAGATGTTCCCATTCCCTTCAGCTATCCATTACATGGCCATGTAACAGATTTTGGAGGTGGTACATATCTTGGCCACAAAACCATGAGCCTATTCTGGAGAGAGGCCAGAAATCAAGATGTGTAGAGGACCTTAGGAAGATAGTAGGTGTTGCCCATCCATAAGGCAAGCCACAGTCCATTTATAAAGTGGGCAGGAGGAATGCTGGGAAGCTTCCAACTAGACAGGAAACCTCCATTGATGCATTCTCTTTTCTAAAGACTACAACCACGAACACAGTGGATACACAGACATAGAAACACTCGCCTTGCCAAACGACTTCCTAGAAACAGTCAACTCCAAACCATACAAACCACCATTCCTACCTGTTTTCAGAACATGAGACAAAACCACAAACTCACATCCACATCCACAAAAGCACCTCCTTCCCCCAAGTAGGTCTGTGACTATCTGGAGTGTCCTCTGACTGGTGGGCCATACTATGTTGCCCCAAAATGGCCTGGCCTGTCTCAGATCTGTTCTTCTTGGCCCACTCTACGAAGTTGTCAGCAGGCAGCATTGAGCCAATACCTGCTATCTAGGAAAAGGCCCCTTTTCTGAGCTCTACTGGCATTTGGCCATCCTCATATCATTAGGTACCAAGAAAGACTGACTCTGTCCTTGGTAAATCCAAACAAGTTCGACCACTGGGACTGGGACTGGGACTGGCTCTGGGTGCCTGGCTTCTTGGATCCCAATTTCAGAGAGTTACATCACCAACGAAGTTAGGTAGGTCACCTCCTTCAGGAACTGAATGAGATCACTGCCTTGGCAACCACTTTGTCCTAACAGTTGCTTTCATGGGTCTCATGAGATGGAGGCTGCCCCTACTTCCTGTGACACTTTGACAAGTTTGAATGGTATATCAACAATGGCCACCCGGGAACACCTCTCCACGCAGGTCTGGTTTGGTCCATCTTCTCTACATTAAGAAAAGAGAGGCTGATTCATACACATCCCTTCGTTATCACAAGGTGTTTGCCATGGAAGATGGCTTTTGCTCTCTCAGGTCCTTCATAGCTGCCTACATCTTCTCCAGGGATCATTTCTGCATAGAAATTTGAGGTTCTCAGCAGGTGTAAGATCCCCTACATTCCTGTATTGTAAGATGAACTCTGTCCCTGCTCTTTTGTAATGTTAGATTGAGGCAAGAGTGTATGGTTAGGGATAATAACAGGATCGATTTGGTTTAGGAATCATTCTGTGGGATGAATAATGGTATTGGGAACCTGCAATATTTATAGGAATACAGAGGTGTGAAATATAAGTATGTAAACAGAAATCTAGGTAGAGATTTGAAGCCTCAGAAGTGCATTGGCCATTGATTGGATACTTAGCTTATAATTACGTTCTGCACAGATGTCTCAGATAAATCGATAATCAATGGCATAGGACCTTACACCTTGGAAGATTGATTTTAGAAGAGAACATCCACTCAAATTGAGATAGTCGGTGTCAGGAAGATAGTCAGTAGATTTTGGAACAAGGGTGAATTTAGTATTTGTACCAAAAGTTCTTTAGCAATTGGGTTTTGGTTAGAGAGTGAATATCAATGTCAGCACATGTGAAGGGTCAGTCACAATGATGAACTGGGGAAAATATGTAGGAAAGCCGATATCAATAGAGACATTAGGAAAACAGGCAAAGTACAGGGTGAGTGATAGTATTAGACATTTTCAACAGTTTTGAGGTTGAATATATTAGGAAGAAACAAATATGTAGTCACCGATAGGATTGACATTTGAGAGCGTTATGCAAGCTGGACATGGATGTTTTTAGTAATCCATGTTCAGTGTCCATTTAGGCTTTGGTACAATCACACGTGTGAATTTTGCATTTTGCGTCCAGAATATTACTGTGATAACATGCATATTTAGATCAGGTGACATGAGTATTTCTTCCTCTATTACTGGGAGCAATATTTTGAAAACGTATAAATTAGTATTGGGGGTACAAAGAGGTGTACCCTGTGTCTATGAATATAGATAATGCATGAATAGACCATACTGTGAATAAATAATATAACTGGTTCCACTTTAAATCATGGATTGAATTGATATCAGAAAATATATAAGAAATCTTATATTGATATACAATCATTCATTCCAAACAGTTATACATCTAATTGTGAAATGATAGTTATGGTTTATCATGGAGGGTGTGTGAGTTTTGCTTAAACAATTATAAAGAAAATCGGAAATAATATGTTTGGAAAGGAGTCTCACGAATAGACCAGTTAAGAAACCTGGAGTAATGCATGTGTTCTGAAGCAGGAAGTGATTGAAAGTGAAACAAATGCCTATAAATTTGCCAACTTGTGCAAGAAATATATACCCTCTGATGTGCATAAACTGAAGAAATAGTAATGTACCAGTGTTGAATAAAAATGAACATCAAAATACAAATCATGTCCCATAAGAGTCTACTTGCATTGCTGTTAAACTGGGGCAGTTACTGTAGAAATATTAGGATAATGCCGCAGTCTTGCTGGGCACAATCAGGAGCCACTTGTCAAAAGAAACTAACTTTATTTTTAAAACCACACACGCCAAACAAAACAGCCTCTCAGGAAAAACCCTCAGAGCCCCAACTGCCACCACTGGCTTCCCAAAAGCCTCTTCCTCCCACACAAGCCTCTCTCCACCTCCCACAATCCTCCTGCTCTTGAGGCCGATTGGCTAGGTCATGTGGGCAAAGCCAAATAAGTCCCCTAATGAGCAACTCCGTGGTCTGAAAGGGCAGGGAAACAGCCCAATGAGCATCACCACAGAGGAGCCAATCAGCTAGATGTTGCTGTGAGCCAATCATCAGCCAGCAGCTGGAAGTTTGCTGGCTTCTGGAATTTTGCTGGGGCCCCTTCGGATGTGGCTCTCAACATCTCCCCCTCTCTGTTTAAACAACACACATGTGGCTTAGGGACAGTGCCTGCCTTAAGTTGTCCAATAGTACATATGGTCCTTACCCGTTAAGTTGGTACCATTGCAATTGGATCTTACCCATCACTGACTACCGGTCCAGTTTACAGCAACACCTGTGGAGAGGTCTTTGTACCACCGGGGGGTGGTGAGGTTCTTTGCCTCACCTCTAATGGCCCCCAAACATTAGCTGGACGATAATGACACACAGAAGAGAGGAAGATACACCAAGCCAATTGACAGCTCCTTTTGGAAAAATTGTACCACCGATGACATCATCAGCAAATATACCCGAACACTACCACAAGTCGCTGCACAAACAGATAGTTTACAATGCATACAGGAGAGTTCTCAATGTGTCTAGGCAAGTTCTGCAAGCATTTCAGTGATGGCTATTGCAGAAGCTGTAGATTGGTTTTATCTTTGATTTCACCAGCACTGGGATGAAGATAGGAATTCTGGCAATAATGGCTAAAGAAAAATTATGTAACATTCCAGAAGGCACTGAAAGAAAACAATTTTCTTAACTATTTACATTGTCTTGAAGATAATTATTAAATATAATGAAAAGGAAAGGTGAAAGAAAGGAAACAGATCTGTTAACCTCCTTTTTTTCAAATTTTAAAACAAACCTCAACAGCTCTTTACCCAATATAAATTAAACCATTTAAATAATGTGAATAAAAAAATATTTGGATCCATTTTTTTTATGAGCGCTCATCATATATCATATATGGACATACGAACATTCAAACATATAACACAAAACACAAGTGTGCACACATAATATAATACATACAACACATAACCTAATAGTAAAGGCCTTATAACTTTTTACACGTGAAATCTCCATTGCAATGTTCAAAAACTCTTTTGTCAAAAAATGGAACTGATCAGCAAAACATTAAACTAGGTCTGTATGAGCTCAAAAAACAAAATAGAATGTGGGAAAGGGCAATAATAAAATAGATAATGAAAAAAGCATCCTGGTTCTATCTCAGATGTAAGGATAGTCAAACTGGAATTTTGGATATCAGCTGATAAGGCCTTGAGTCAAATCATCTTCTTTTTGGATGTGCCCTGATATGTCTTATAAAGAATAGATCTTTTCTGTCCCAGATTAGACTTTTTATATTGGAAAGTAAAGAGAAAACAGTAGAGAAAGGAGAAATCTTACCAGCAACTTTAAGGGATACTATAGCATTAACTATATACTGACTATCGGAAAATAAATTAAATACAGAATATTTAAATATCTCAAAAGCTTGTAATACTGCATTAAGCTCTACCTTTTGAGCTGATTGTTTGGGTACTAAAAATTTATAAGTTTTATCAGGTATAACTATTGCTGCTGTACCATTATTTGATACATCAGTGAATATATTTGAAGCATTCATGATAAGTGTTTTTCTTCTCAATTTTGGAAAAATTACAGGATGCGATGACCAAAAAGAAAATAAAGGGTTAGATGGTAAGTGGTTATCAAATGAAACATTAGATTGGACCATGATTATTGCCCAAGTATTTAACTCATTAGCTAACTCATCAATTTGATTCAGAGTATATGGAGTAAAAATTTTATTGGAAGAAATTCCAAACACTCCCTTTGCAGCTTTAATTCCTTTGAGTATTAATTATCCTAAAGCCTCAGGATACCTAGTAAGAATAGTGTAAGGAGAATAAGATAAATGTATCCATAATAATGGACCTTCTTGCCAAAATACTCCTGTAGGAATATTTTTTGTTGGTAGTACAATAAATAATAAAGGCAAACTTATATCAATTCTATCCAAATGCATATTTTCCATATATGTTTCATTGATTTTTATTGCCTTTCTTGCTTCAGGTGTTAACATGCAGGGTGAATTTTTATCTGATAGACCTTTTAGGATATCAAATAAAGGTCCCAACTCTCCTGTTGGTATACCTAGATAAGGCCTTATCCAATTAATGTCTCCTAATAACTTTTGAAAGTCGTTATGTGATTTGAGTTGATCTACTCGTATTTGAATTTTTGGTGGACTGACCATGGTTGAGGATAACAGAACTCCTAAATAATTAATTGGAAAATTTAATTGTACTTTATCTATTGCTATCTCTACATTATAATTTTTAATAAGTTTGTAAGTGTGGCATAACTTTCTAGCAATGTGTTTTTAGCTTTGTGTGCTAATAATACATCATCCATATAGTGAAATATTTGTGTTCTGAATTTTGATTTCTAAGTGGCTGGATTACTTTGTTAACATAAATATGACACATAGTTGGGCTGTTAGCCATCCGTTTAGGGAGTACTTTTCATTCATATCTCTGATCAGGACCTTCATGATTCAGTGCAGGGATAGTAAAAGCAAAACCTGGACTATCCTTAGGATGAATTATAATTGAAAAAAAAAACAATATTTAATATCTATAACTAAAACATACCAGGTTATTGGCAAAGCAGACAACTGAGGAATCCCTGATTGAGCAGGTCCCATAATAACCATCTCATTATTAATGGCTCTAAAATCTTGCAATAGTCTCCATTTACCAGATTTCTTTTTGATGACATAAATGGGAGTATTTTGGGGATATACAGTCGGTTGTATATGTCCTTCTACTAATTGTTGTTTTACTAGGTCATGGACTGCTTGTATCTTTTCTTCAGTCAGGGGCCACTGAGGAACCCATACTGTCTTTCTGATTTTCAGGTAATTTTTATTGTCTCAGTGGCCCTTTCTGAAAATCCAACCCATGTCTCTCTGTTCCTTGATCTATTTCTATTGGTGCTGCTATGACTTATTCTTGTTTTTCTAATCTTTTTTCTTTCCTAAAACCTTGTCTAGTCATAATAGTGGCTGCATTTTGGTTGATGTTATTTGTTAATGTCAAACCTAATTGATCTAGGACATCTCGTCCCCATAAATTTATGGGAAGATGATCCAATTCATATGGCTGTATAGTTCCTTCACATCCTTTAGGATCATTCCTATCTAATACCATTTTACTTCTATGGGGATTAGTCGCCACTTATAGGCCTCGAAGCGTTTGAGTGGCTTGTTGTAATGGCCAATGTTTTTGCCATTCTTGACGAGAGATGATGCTAATGTCTGCACCTGTATCCAGTAGCCCATTCAATTCATGCCCTTGAATATTTAGTTTTAGCATGGGGCGAGAGTCTAAATTTAAAGAAAGCATAGCCAAATCTACACCTGTGGAGCCTAATCCCTTGGAACATCTTTCTACAGTACGACTGGAAAATTTATCATATAGGCTGGGTATTATTAGTAACTGTGCTATTCTATCTCCTTGTGAAATTACTGATATGTCCTTTGGAGAACTGGCTATAATTTTTATTTCACCTTCATAATCGGGATCAATCACCCCAGGACTTATCATAAGTTCTTTTAGAGTAGAAGAGCTGCATCCCAATAATAAGCCCATGGTTCCTTTGGGAAGAGGTCCTTTTACCCCTGTGGGAATGATTTGAACTCCCATCTCTGGAGTTAGTACTGATCTGGCAGAGGCACAGATGTCCAACACTGTGCTCCCTCTGGTTTGTCTGATGAGGGATCTGATGGACAATGTGTCCTGGGCACTACCCTGTTGGGGTTGCTGGGTTCCTCCAGTGCTCTGTATATTTGTGGTTTGGGGCCCCGGAGCATTGGAACCCCCTGTCCATTTATTTGGCAATTGAGCCCAATGCCTTTCTCCATGATATCGTGGATAAACACCTGGTCCTTGTTCATTTTTTGATAATTGAGTACCCTCTATGGTGGTTTGAGAACAGCACTCATTAGCCCAATGTCTCCCTCTATGGCATTGTGGCCAAATACCTGGTATTCTACTCCTTTGATACCTAATATTGTTAAACCCTCCTTCTATGGGCCAATTCCTTTTAAAATGTCCTGTTTCTTCACATTGGTAGCATGTTCTTGGTCTGGCATCTAAAGCCTGTTTTACTGTAGCTGCCACAATTTGCCCTTGTTCATTAATGTATCTGGCAACTAAAGCCTGTTTTACTGCAGCTGCCATGACTTGCTCTTGTTCATTAATGTCTCTACATAATTAAATCAATGTGTTTAAATCTTCATTTTTCCATGGTCTAATGATATCTCTGCAACAACGATTCGCTTGCTCATAAGCCATTTGTTTTAGTAATGGCATTGCTTGTTCTGTATTCCCAAAAACTCTGGTAGCTCTTTGAATAAGCCTATCTACAAATTCAGCATAAGGTTCATTAGCTCCTTGTATTACCTTAGATAATTGACCTTGTAAACCTCCATGTTCTTGTAAAGTCTTCCATGCCTTAATTGCATCTACACCAATTTGTGCACATACACCATGATCATATGCAATTTGCTGCGGCTGATCTTCATAAGGTCCCTTTCCTAACAACATATCTAGATTTCTCTGAGGATAACCAGCTCCTGCATTTCGCCTAGCTGTCTCCTTTCAACATTCCTCATTGGCAACCTTCCATAACATGCATTGTCCTCCATTTAGCACAACATTACACATATTAGCCCAATCCACTGGCTTCATGTTCAAGTTGTTAATGGATTCGACCATGATTACATTGAAGGGTGCTTGAGGACGATAGGTTGTTACAGCCTCTTTTAGCTGCTTCACTGTTTTGAAATTTAAAGCATGGTAAACACGCTGCCCTCCTCCCTCAAATACAGGGCATGTTAATATTTGAGATCTTGTCTCAGGATCCTAACTATCAACTGCGGGAGTTGGGGGCCTCCCAGCATAAGAAAGTGGCCTTGTTAGTTGGACACTTATGTCATCTGGTGATAGAAAGGTGTTAGTAGCAGTCTCCTCTTGTAAATTTCCCCTGATGTTTTTTACTGTTTTACACTTTCTTTCTCTGTCTAACTAGCTTTAGAGGCCTTCTCTTTTACTTGAATTTTTTCCTCTGTCTGACTAGTTCGAGAGACGTTCTCTTTTACTTGAATAGTTTCCTCTATCTGACTAGCTCGAGAGACCTTCTCTTTTACTTGAATTTTTTCTTCTGTCTGACTAACTTGAGACACCTTCTGTTTTACTTGAATCAATATGTCTTCTTCTTCCTCTACCATTGACTGAACTGAAGGCTTTGAACTAAGCAAACAAGATATGAATGTCCACAATGGCAATGTGCCAACTGGCAGAATCCCTGGGCTTTTCTTTTCTATTCTTTTTAAATCTGCACCATGATGGTTCCATTGTGATATATTTAACAACTCCTCCTTAAAAAGCCATGGTCTACATTTTTGTATTGTATCAACAATTGCCATGACTGCTCTTGATTTTACTGGGATGCCTCCTTCCTCTAACAATTTACTTAACACTTTTTTGGTTTGTTTTTTACTAATTTTTGATCCCATATTTCTACTATAATACAAACCAACAAGATAACACCAAACAAAAAAAGAGATAGAACGAAATAAAAATGGAACAACAAAAAATTATTATAGCCTTTCTCCCTATCTGTTCCTCAGACACAAATAGTTTTTCCTCAGATGTGAGCAGTTTTTCTTCCATCTCACTCATCTCCAGGGACAGGCAACTTAAAACAAAATAGGAATCATAAAATGGCTACCCATCCTCTCGCCCTGCCCTCAAGAGCGAGCAGTTTACCTTATCAGTTACCCTCAGTCGCTCCCCATATGAGCCACCAAATGCCGCTGTCTGGCTGGGCACAATCAGAATCCACTTGTCAAAAGAAACTAACTTTATTTTTAGAACCACACACGCCAAGCAAAACAGCCTCTCAGGAAAAATCCTCAGAACCCCAACTCCCAACACCAGCTTCCCAAAAGCCTCTCCCTCCCACAAAAGCCTCTATCCACTTCTCACAATCCTCCTGCTCTTGAGGCAGATTGGCTGGGTCACGTGGGCAGAGCCAAAAAAGTCCCCCAATGAGCAGCTCCATGGTCTGAATGGGCAGGGAAACAGCCCAATAAGCATCACCGCAGAGGAGCCAATCAGCTAGATGTTGCTGGGGCTGCTGTGAGCCAATCATAAGCTGGAAGTCTGAAAGGCGGGGAAACATCTCAATGAGCATCTCCAATGAGCATCACCACAGAGGAGACAATGAGCTAGAAGTTGCTAAGGCCGCTGTGAGCCAATCATCAGCCTGCAGCTGAAAGTTTGCTGGCACCTGGAAGTTTGCTGTGGCCCCTTCGGCTGTGACTATCAACAGGATACGTATGCACCATTCACTGAAGTTAGTTTTCAGTAATAGAAAACAAATATGAATTTCAGGTGGATGAATATTTCTGAAAATAATCTTGTGAAAAGTTGATTATAAATCCACATACTTGAACATGAATGAATTTAGGGAGTGTAAATAAGACACATATATTTCATATTTTGAAAAATCTGGAGAGTGTGTATGTGTGTATACACACACACACACACACACACACAAATTTTAAAACGTAGCAACATATATGCCAATCCAAATTCACCATGAAATATACATCATTCACAGATCTAAAAATATTCAATTTACTTAACAGGGATTTATGTATAATGTTGTTCTCCTAGGAAGCTCACCCATAGGTTCAATTTTCAGTTCCAACAGCATCTAGGAGGAGTGATCTCTTCTCAAAATTTGTATCTGCCAAATCAGCTACTGCACAAAAATATACACGTGATAAAAGGTAGGATTCTTTATGTGCATATAAAATAGATGTGCTGAATAGTCTACAGTGAAAGGGAGCCAGGAATTCACATATTTGTTAACTTTAAAAACACATGGAGGACTATTTCAATTAAAAATTGACTAGAATTATAACACCTACTTGCAAAAGGCAAGTCCAAATATATACCATGCCTTCTCTGAACAGCTTCTATTTCTTTTCTGTTAGGATTCTTTTTCTCCATCATATTAGGATTAGTAGTCAGATTCTAGTACAGTATGGGTTAGTGTCAGGGATTCAGTATTTCAAATGGAAAATAGGAAAATGAATCCAATGTGTATGCAAACATATGCTAAACAAAAATCTTTCCACTCTCATCCAGAAAAATGCCTTGACATTACCTTCGCCCCAAGTAAGACACAATTAGAGGAGAAGAATTAGAAAATCTGTTAATACACATCTGGAATGGAAAATGCTCAGGAGTTCACAACCTTGAAGGTGGTAGAGGAGTTTCCAAAAGTAAGGGAAAGGGTAAACACTCCAGAAACATGGAGCTCTGCTTGCCTAAAGACTTCTTGAGAAACTGCCTCTGAGGTTGGGCACTTGAAATATACGTTGTTGTCAGAAGCTTTAGCTTTCTTTGTAGTGAGACCATCAAAGCTGGGTCTTCATCTATGTGACCTGGAGGATGTTGTTTCTTATTTTCCTAATGAACATGTGGCAGCAGTTCTGAATTCTCTCTTTGTAGGTAAACTGTGGCAACTTGGGGCTAAGTGTCTCCCTGTTTGGACTGTGAACCCAGTTGGTAATCCTCCAGTTTTCGTGGTGTTTCTTGCTGCTGCACTTGGAGTTTGGTATTTGCTTCTTGAAATACAAGGATTTCAACTGGGGCACAGTGCTGGAGGGATTTCTGTCACATGTGGTGTGTCAGGGTCTGCATATAAATGCACCAACCAGGCTTCTATCGCACATGCTTGCCCCCTTGACCATAGCAACTTGATTCTGAACATTGCCCTAAAAAATCTCCATATAACAAGATGCCTTTACATATAAGGGTCTGCTGGCTGCAGCATGTCAGTCACAAGCCATTTGGAAGCCAATGGCAGATCCACATGGCCCCAACACAGATGTTTTATCACACACCTGCACATCACTGCTCTAGGCCCCAACTCAGCAGTCTCCAAATTACTGGCATCTCTGTTCTACACCATTCTCATGAAACCAAGTCAATCAAGGCACTGTCTTGTACACTCATGATCAACAGCATAAGATCCAAAGTTACTCCAGTGCCATCTGGTCATGGGAATTTAAAAAATGTCATGGTACTTATCTAGCCATTTTTAAAGGATGAAGTTGGAGGCACTGTGGGTTTAAATTTATTCAGGAACCATTAAATGTTGAGGAAGTTTATTTCAATGAAAGTTCTGGAGAACTCTCAGAGGAAAGTCTTCCCAAAGAGTGACCAAAAAGTCACATGAAGCCAGGCCCATTGAGGTCTACAATATGAGGTCCATGTGAGTTTTGACTCTCAACTATTGCTGCCAAGTCTTTCAGAATGAAATCATGTGATATCCTGGCTGAGATTCCCAGTGTTCTGTGGAAAGCTACCCTGGTCCAAGATCTCAGTTTCCAAGAGCGACTCTCATGCATGGCCTCCTAAAACCCCAACACAATTCATGGCAATACTTCTCTGACGTCAGTTCTAGACCTCAGTCTCTAAGGGTATCACACCAGAGTTCAAGCCCAGGTGGACCCAGTCATCACTTCCAACCACCACACAAATAAACACAATTAAAACCAAAACACTCCCACAAGGCCCTCATCCTCTTCCATATAGACACTAATCATAACCTCTTGCTGGAGTTTTCCATGAGGGGCGCAGCCCAAGACAGTGTTCAAAAGAGCTCCCTTGCCACTTATTTTCCTAAAGTCAGCGTGGTTTTTTACCATTTTTGTTTTGGATACACACATGGAATCTTTCTTTAGATCCATGAGGTGCTGAGAATCTAAGCCACAGCATCACACAGGGCCAAGAGGCTGAATCAGACACATCCTTATCCTAAGCAATTAAACAAAGAGCGACAGGTGATGCGCATGCATTTCCATTTGAAAACAGTTTTCATCAGTCTTCCCAAATGGGTGGACTGAGGCAAAGACCTCCTGACATTCAGGTCAACAGATCAATAGGTAAGCAAAAGGCCAAAAGAAGGGTTTTTCCACTGAGACATTACTGGTCACACTGATATCTGTGTTTTCTGAGATGCTCCCATTTCCTTCAGCTATCCAGTACATGGCCATGTCACAGAGCTTGGAGGGGTACATATCTTGGACACAAATCCATAAGACTATTTTGGAGAGTGGCCAGAATTTAGGAAGAAAACCTGAACTTAGGAATTTAGTAGGTGTTGCACATCTATAAGACAAGCCACAGTCCATTAATAAATCGGGCAGGATGAATGCTGGGAAGCTTCCTAATAGACAGGACACATCCTTGATGCATTCTCTTTTCTAATGTCTTCAACCATGGACACAGTGGAATACATAGATAAAGAAACACTCACCTTGTCAAACGACCTACTATAAAGAGTCCACACCAAACCAAAAAAAACCCGCCTTTTCCACCTATTCTCAGAAAATGAGACAGAACCAAAAACTCACACCCACACCCACAAAGGCACCTCCTTTCCCCAAGTAGGTCTGTGACTATACAGTGTGTCCTCTGAATGGTGGGCCATACTATGTTACCGCAAAATGGCCTGTCTTGTCTCAGATCTGTTTTCTTTGGCCAACTCTGTGAAGTTGTGAGGATCCATTGGTGAGCCACTTTCTGCTTTCTCAGGAAGGGCCCCTCTTCAGAGCTTTTCTGGCATTTGGCCATCCTCACATCAGTAGGTACCAAGAAAGACTGACTCTGTCCTTGGTAAATCCAAACAAGTGAGACCACTGAGACTGGTACTGGGACTGGCTCTGTGTGCCTGGTTTCCTGGATCCCAAGTTCAGAGATTCCATCACCAAGAAAGTGAGGTAGGTCACTTCCTTCAGGAACTGAATGAGGTCACAGCCTTGGCAACCACTTTGTCCTAACAGATGCTTCCAAGGGTCCCATGAGATGGAGGCTGCACCTACTTCCTCTGACATTTTCATAAGTTAGAATGGTATATCAACCATAGGTACTGGGGAACAGCTCTCCACAGAGGCTTGGTTTGGTCCATCTTCTCTACATTAAGAAGAGAGATTCTGATTAAGACACAACCCTTTATCCTGACCATGTTTTTTGCCATGGAAGATGACTTTTGCCCTCTCAGGTCGTTCATAGCATCCTACACATTCTCCAGGGATTATTTCTACATGGACCTTTGAGGTTCTCAGCAGGTGGAAGATCCATACATTCCTGTATTGTAATACCAACTCTGTCTCTGCTCTTCTGTAAAGTTAGATTGAGGAACAGTGTATGGTTAGGATTAATAACATGTTCAATATGGGTTAGGAATCATTCTGCTTGATGAACAATGTTATTGGAAACCTGCGATATTTACATGAAAATATAGGTGAAATATAAGTATTGAAATATAAATCTAGGTAAGATTTGAATCCTAGAAGGGAATTTGGCCTTTGAGTGGGATACTTAGCTTTGAATTATGTTCTGCACATATGTCTCAGATAAATTGATATGCAATGGCATAGATCCTTGTACCTTCGATGATTGAATGTAGAAGAGAGCATCCAGTTAAAAAAGGGATTTTTGCTAGGATTAGGAATATAGTCGGTAGGATTACGAAGAAGATTGAGTATAGAATATGGACCAAAAGTTCTTTAGCAATAGGGTTTCTGGTAGAGATTGAATATAAATGTCAGCACATGTGAAGAGTCAGTCACAATGATGAACTGGGGAAAAAAGTAGGAAAGCAGATGTGAATAGAGAGTAGGAAATCAGGCAAATTATAAAATGAGTGAGAGGTTTAGACAGTTTCAACAGGGTGAAATTGAAAATGTAGTCTTAGGAAGAAACACATATGTAATCACCAATAGGATTGACATTTGAGAGCATTAGGCAACCTGGACATGGATGTTTTTAGTAATCCATGTTCACTTTCCATTTAGGCTTTGGGACAGTCATAAGTGTGACCTTTGCATTTTGTGTCCAGAATATTACTGTGATAAAATGTATATGTAGATCAGTTGACATGCATATTTTTTCCACCATTTCTGGGAGCAATATTTTGAAGATATAGAAATTATTGTTGGGAGTACACAGAGGTGTACCATGTGTCTATCAATATATAGACAATGCATGAATAGACCATACTGTGAATAAATGATATAACTGGTTTCACTTTGAATAATGGATTGAATTGATATCTGAAAGTATACAAGAAATCTTATATTGATGTACAATCATTCATTTAAACCAGTTTTACATCTAATGGTAATATTAGTGTTATGTTTTATCATGACGGGTGTGTCAGTTTTGCTTCAAAAGTGATAATGGAAATCGAAAATAATGTGTTTGGAAAGAAGTGTCACAAAAAGAGAAGTCAAGAAACATGGAGGAATACATGTGTTCTGAAGCAAAAGTGATTGAAAGCAAAACAAATGTGTATATATTTGCTAAATTGTGGATGAAATATACATCCTATGATGTGCATTAACTGGAGAAATAGTAATGTACCAGTGTTGAATAAAAATGAACGTCAAAATACACATTATATCACATAGGAATCTTCTTGCATTGATGTTAAACTGGGTCAGTTACTGTATAAATATTAGAATTTTATTTTGGTGTTATAATACAATTTATTTTAGCACTAGCATGCCACAGAATGTAGAAGAAAGAGCAATGGATTTTTAGTTATAACACTAATAATCTAGCATTTAATGATTATTTTGGGGAGTCTAGAATTTACATAAGGCTATGCAACATAATTTTTTGTATTTAACATTCATAAAATCTTGGAATTTTGGTAATATTTCTCCTTTTTTTATTTTTTCAGTTGTTGATAGACCTTCATTTTATTTATTCGTATGTGGTGCTGAGAATATAACCCACTGCCTCACACATGCTAGACAAGCATGTTAACACTGAGTCACAAACCCAGCCCCTCCACTTTTATCTTTTCATCAAACACTCCTCTCCCTCTTCTTTACTCACTTTCTTCCTCATTTTCCCCCTTCTCTCTCTTCCTTTTTCATTTTCCCTCCATAAGTATTTTTCTCTCATAGCATTACAAACAGTACTATGCTATGAAATTTACATTTAAAACTGTTTTTTATACTCATTCTTTTCTTGAGAAAATTTAAAAATTATAACCACCTGATAAATATATTACAATACATTTATTATGCATATGTATCTATATTCATGCATATGTGTTACATATATATATATATATATATATATATATATATATATATATATATATATATATATACATATACATATATATTTCAAAGTACTTTGATTAGCCTGTTAGAAATAATATAGACCAAGTCTTTCTTAATTCTCAAGTCTTCCAGAATTAACATCTTACAGTGAAAATCAAATAAACATATTTAAGTAAACAGGTATCATTCTTATTTATCAATACTGATAATTTAAGGTTTTTATATCACATTTAGCTGTAATATGGCATATTAACTCTTTTGAATTAGAGAATTTTTTTTTTGAACAACCTATTATTTAAGGACCATATGCACTGACATTTTAAATGGCTTTCTTGTGATTTCACTTTCTATCAATTGCATATTAATTGCCAAATACTTATTTTAGTAATTTTCATATTCATAATTGATATAAAGTCAATTGATTAATTCTTTTTGTAAGGAGTTACTAATTACAGTAGGGACAGTATTAATAATTCTAAATCTTTATAAAAATGGTACAAAAATATTTTCATGCAAAATTATGTATAATTGCATGCTCTAAATGTTTGATTGTTGATACATATAATAAAGAGCTTTTGATGAGTCTCTTCCCCAGTAAAACAGAAAATGCAAAGATATAGTTGGGTATGTATGTCCAAACAAACATATGGAAAAATACACATTATCATCTAGAAACTATTAAATAAAAGATGAAAAGAACAATCCAACACATTGTACCAACTTGTCAGATGAGGTAGTATTCTGGAAGAATAGCCTAAGTCTAGACTTGGTCCATGACAAAATATTCACAAAAAAATAAAATATGAAAAATATAGGAAATGCTATGAGTTTTTCTTGAAGGTAAGTGGATTATCCTTTAATCTCAATTATGTGCATTTTTAAAAGCCAGTTTTCTGGTAAAATAAATTTGTGATAGTTACAAGTACACAAAACAAAGTTTCTGCTTAGCAAAATGAATGCATCTCAACTCTTTTTTAGCTGATTTCTTCCCACTCAACTTTAAACCTTTATTTATTTATTTTTTATTGGTTGTTCAAAACATTACAAAGCTCATCCTATATCATCTTTCATACATTTGACTCAATTGGGTTATGAACTCCCAATTTTCCCCAAATACGAGTTGCAGAATCACATCGGTTACACATTCACATTTTTACATAATGTCATATTAGTGACTGTTGTATTCTGCTACATTTCCTATCCCCTACTATCCCCTACTATACCCCCTCCCATCCCCTCCCATCTTCTTTCTCTACCTCATCTGCTGTTGTTCACTTCTCTCCCTTGCCCCACCTTTCCCCAATTTTCCCTACCCCATTGTTTGAAGATGCTATCCTACTTCCATTGCATGCTTTTAGCCCCTTTTTCAAATATAAGAAAGTTGTAATTTTGAGGATTGGTTTCTGTGTCCTCTATTCTGTACCATTGTTCCACCTGCCTATTTTGTTACCAGTACCATGCTGTTTTTGTTACTATTGCTTTTAGTACAGTTTGAACTCTGGTATCACTATACCTCCAGATTCATATTTTCTGTTTAGAGTTGCTTTTGCTATTCTGGGTCTTTTGTTTTTCCATCTTCTAAGATCTTCTTCTCTCTCTCTCTTTAGGGTTCTGTAGTTTTCAGTATATAAAACTTTCACGTCTTTTGTTAGGTTGATTCCCAAGTATCTTATTTTATTTGAGGATATTGTGAATGGAGTGGTTTTCCTCATTTCCATTTCAGAGGTTGTGTTGCTGACATACAGGAATGCCTTTCATTTATGCGTGTTAATTTTATATTCTGCCACTTTGCTGAATTCATTTATTAACTCTAGCCGTTTCATTGTAGACCCTTTGGGGTCTGTTAAATATATTTTCATGACATCTGCAAATAGCGATAATTTAAATACTTCTTTTCCTATTTTTATGCCTTTAATTTTTTTTGTCTGTCTAATTGTTCTGGCTAGTATTTCAAGAACTAAATTGAATAGAAGTGGTGATAGAGGGCATCCCTGTTTTGTTCCAGATTTTAGAGGGAATGCCTTCAGTTTTTCCACATTTAGGATGATGCTAGCCTGAGGTTTAGCATATATAGCTTTTACAGTGTTGAGGTAAGTTCCTGTTATCCCTAGTTTTTCTAGTGTTTTGAACATAAAGTGATGCTGAACTTTGTCAAATGTTTTTTCTGCATCTATTGAGATGATCATATGGTTCTTGTCTTTATGTCTATTGATGTGGTGAATGGCATTTATTGATTTCCGTATATTGAACAAGCCTTGCATCCCACGGATGAATCTTACTTGATCATGGTGCACAATTTTTTTGATATGCTTTTGTATTCGATTCGCCAGGATTTTATTGACAAGTTTTGCATCGAAGTTCATTAGAGATATTGGTCTGTAGTTTTCTTTCTTTGAAGTGTCTTTGTCTGGTTTCGGGATCAGGGTGATTTATCCTCATAGAATAAATTTGGAAAAGCTCCTTCTTTTTGTTTTTCTTGAAATAGCTTGAAAAATATTGGTATTAATTCTTCTTTAAAGGTTTTGTAGAACTCCGCTGTATACCCATCCGGTCCATGGCTTCTTTTGGTTGGTAGTTTTTGATGGCTTCTTTCATTTCTTCCTTTGTTATTGGTCTGTTTAAATTGCGTGTGTCTTCCTGACTCAATCTGGGCAGATCTTATGACTTAAAAAATTCATCGATATCTTCACTATCTTCTATTTATTGGAATATAGTGTTTCAAAATACTTTCTAATTATCTTCTGTATTTCTGTAGTGTCTGTTGTGATATTGCCTGTTTCATCCCGTATGTTAGTAATTTGAGTTCTCTCTCTTCTTCTCTTCATTAGCATGTCTGTGGGCCTGTCAATCTTATTTATTTTTTCAAAGAACCAACTTTTAGTTTTATCAAATTTTTAAATTTTTTTTGTTTCAATTTTGTTGATTTCTGCTCTAAATTTAATTATTTCTTGTCTTCTACTACATTTGCTGTTGTTTTGCTCTTCCTTTTCTAGGTTTTTGAGGTGTAGTGTGAGTTCATTTATTTGTTGATTTTTTTCTTTTTTTGAGGAAAGAACTCCAAGAAATGAACTTCCCTCTTAAACTGCTTTCATTGTGTCCCATCGATTCTGGTATGTTGTGTCTGTATTGTCATTTGTCTCTAAGAATTTTTTTTATCTCTTCCATTATGTCTTCTGTAACCCAGTGATCATTCAGTAGCATGTTGTTCATTTTCCATGTGATGTAGGATTTTTCCTTCCTTCTTTCATCATTGATTTCCAGTTTCATTCCATTATTATCAGATATAGTGCATGGTATAATCTCCATGCTTTTATATTTACTAAGAATTGCCCTATGGCATAATATATGGTCTATCTTTGAGTAGGATCCATGTGAAACTGAGAAGAACGTGTATCCACTTGATGATGGCTGATATATTCTATATATGTCGTTCAAGTCTAGGTTACAAATTGTGCTGTTGAGTTTGATAGTTTCTTTATTCAGTTCTTGTCTAGAGAATCTGTCTAATGCCGAGAGTGGTGTCTTGAAGTCACCCATAATTATTGTGTTGTAGTCTATTTGGCTATTGAACTTGAGGAGAGTTTGTTTTATGAACATTGCAGCTCCATTGCTTGGTGCATACAAATTCATAATTGTTATGTCTTGTTGGTGGATGGTTTCTTTTAACAGAATATAGTGTCCTTCTTTATCCCTTTTGATTAACTTAGGTTTGAAGTTGATTTTATTCCACATGAGTATGGCCACTCCTTCTTGCTTCTGAGGGCCATGTGAGTGGTATGATTTTTCCCAACCTTTTACCTTCACCCTGTGTATGTCTTTTCCTACCATATGAGTCTCCTTAAGGCAGCATATTGTTGGATTTATTTTTTTTGATCCAGGTTACTAGCCCATTCTCTTGATTGGTGAATATAATCCATTAAAATTTAAGGTTACAATTGAAATATGATTTGTTCTTCCAATCATGTTTATTTATTTATTATGTTTTAGTTTGGCTAGTTTTTACTTTTTTGGTTATTTTCCTCCCCCTTTACTGAGATACCTCCTGCTGTTAATTTTCGGCACTATTTATCAATTCCTCTTCTTGTAGTATTTTGCTCAAAATGCTTTGCAGTGCTGGTTTTCTGGCTGCGAAATCTTTTAGCTTTTGTTTATTGTGAAAGACTTTAATTTCGTTTTCAAATCTGAACCTTAATTTTGCTGGATACAGTATTCTTGGTTGGAATCCATTATTTTTCAGCATTTGAAATACATTGTTCAAGGATCTTCTCGCTTTCAAAGTCTGTGATGAAAAATCAGTCATTAACCTAATTGGTTTTCCCCTGAATGTAATCTGCCTCCTTTCTCTTATAGTGTTTAATATTCTCTCCTTGTTCTGTATGTTGGCTATCTTCATAATTATATGTCTTGGAGTTTGTCTATTATGATTTTGAATGTTTGGGGTCCTGTAGGCTTCCAGGATTTGACAATCCGATCCATCTTTCATCTCTGGGATGTTTTCTAGAATTATTTTATTTAATATGTTCTCCATTCCTTTGGTTTGAATCTCTATGCCTTCTTCTATCCCAATGACTCTCATTTTTTATGACATCCAATATCTCTTGAATAGATTGCTAGTGGGATTTAAGCCTCTTTTCTGTGTTGATTATATTCTTTTCAAGTTGATAAACTTTGTCTTCATTATCTGATATTCTGACTTCTGCTTGATCTAGTCTATTTGTAATATTCTCGTTTGAGTTTTTAATTTGGTTAATACTTTCCTGCATTTCTAGTATTACTGTTTGATTTCTTTTAAGATCTCTATCTCCTGGTAAAGCTCGTTGTTTGCCATTTGAGTTTGTTTGTTTAATTCATTTTCAAAATATACTTTTATTGCTTGGACTTGCTGCCTCATGTCTTCTCTAATATTCCTTTCCATCTGAGTTAGGAATGCCTTAAGTTCTTTCCCTATCCCTGTTTCTGATGCTTCTAGGTCCTCCTGTAGAATTAAGTTGTCCTGCATTGTTTGTACTCCTTTCTTTCCCTTGTTTTTTCATGATGCTCATGTTACTTTCCAGCTCTATTTGATTGCTGTGTTTCTGTTTTATTCTATAGATTTGTTTCGGTGTTGTGTATCTCTGTTGTCTCTCCTTTGTGTTGGTAGACTATGCCTGCTAAAGTGGATTCCACTTGTAGGGAATTCCGAAGGCCGAGCTCCAGTGACGTCACCCCTCTGCTTTGGCGGGCCTAGGCTCCTTGCCGAAATGTTCGAATACGGGGATGGAACTGGACTGTCTCCAGTTGGTTTCAGCTCTAGGTCACTGGCGGGTGGGCAATCACTAGCCACCCAGTGGCGCAGTCGGTCTCCTGCGCGCCGGTGTTCTCCAGATGCCCAGTCACGCGGACAGCAGGTGGACTGTCACCTGCGCTTCTGTGTTCTCCAGCTTCCCAGTCACAAGAGCCTGGCCTCTAGTCCCCTGGTTTCTCCTGCTAGTCCTGGTTTCTCCTGCTAGACTAGATTTCCCCTGAGTGATGCTTCTCTGCAGTTCAATCTGTATTCTGGGCCTGTCATTTGTTGGGTGTGGAGGGTGTCTATTGGAACCCAGACACTCTATTGTTTTGAGGATCAGTCAGACCGGATCTCCGGTTGCACATTTGGCTCGTTTTTCAGACCCAATTACCAGATCTCAGTGCTAAAAATCTTTCTTATAGGTTTTGGTGCACCCCCATTTTGCTGTAAGTTCTTAACAAGATAGTTTTTTGTGGTTCTATCTCGTTATTCACCTGTGCAGTGGCGCGTTACACTGGGTGTGATGCACTCTATTCGTGGCCATCAGGCAATGATGAAATATTATGCTTTGTATGCAGCATTTACTGAAGTTAGTTTTCAGTATTAGGAAACAAATATGTATTTCAGGTGAATGAATAATCTGAATTTCTGAGAATAATCTTGTGAAAAGTTGATTATAAATCCACATACGTGAATATGAATGATTTTAGGGAGTGTATAATAAGACACATATATTTCATATTTTGAAAAATCTGGAGAGTGATATATATATATATATATATATATATATATATATATATATATATACACACACACAGAAACACACTCACAGACATTAAAAAGTAGCAATATATATGCCAATCGAAATTCAAAATGAAATATATATCCTTCACATATCCAAAAAAATACATTTTACTGAAAATGGATTTATGTATAATGTTGTTCAACTAGGAGGCTCACCCATAGGTTGAAATTTCAGTTCCAAAAGGGTTTAGGAGGAGTGATCTCTTCTCACAATTTGTATCTGCCAAGTCAGCCACCTCAGAAGAAAGTCTGTGTGATACCAGGTAGTATTCTATATGAGCATATAAAAATACATGTGCTGAATAGGTGACAGAGAAAGGGGAGAGGAATTCACATATTTGTTAACGTTAAAAACACATGGAGAAATATTTCAATAAACATTGACTATATTTATAACTCCAACCCCATATAATGCAAAAGGGAAGTCCAAGTATACACCATGCCTTCTCTGAACTGTTTGTATTTCCATTCTGTTAGGGTTACTATTCTCCATCATATTAGGATTAGTAGTCAGAGTCTAGTAGGTTATGGATTAGTGTCAGAGATTCAGTATTTCGAATAGAAAATAGGAAAATAAACCCATTGTGTTTGCAAATATGTGTGATACAAAAATCTTCCCACTCTCATTCAGAACAATGCCTTGACATTACCTTCTCCCCTAATAAGACACAATTAGAGGAGAAGAGTTAGAAAATCTGTGAATACATATCTGGAATGGAATATTCTCGGTGTTCACAAGCTTGGAGGTGGTAGAGGAGTTTCCAAAAGTAAGGGACAGGGTAAACACTCCACAAACATGGAGCTCTGCAGGCCTAAAGACATATTGAGAAACTGCCTCTGAGTTTGGGCACTTAAAATGTATGTTGTGGTCCGAAGCTTTAGCTTCCTCTATAGTGAGAGCATCAAAACTGGTCTGCATCTATGTGACCTGGGGGACATGGTATCTTATTTTCCAATGAACATGAGGCAGCAGTGCTGAATTCTCACTTTGTAGGTAAACTGTGGCAACTGGAGTCTAAGGGTCAATCTGTGTGGACTGTGAAGCTAATTGATCATGCTCTACTTTTCTTAGTAGAGCACTGGGAGTTTGTTATTTGCTTCACAATACAAGGAGTTCAACTTGGTCAGAGTGCTGGAGGGAGTTCTGTCACATGTGGTGCCTCAGGGTCTGCAGGAGAATGCACCAGTCAGGCTTCTATTTCACATAGTTTGACCCCTTGACCATAGCATCCTGATTCTGAAAATTGCCCTGAAACCTCTCCATATAACAAGATGCCTTTACATATAAGGGTCTGCTTGCTGCACCATGTCAGTTACAAGCCATTTGGAAGCCAATGGCAGATCTACATGGCCCCAACACAGATGTTTTATCACACACCTGCCCACCACTGTTCTAGGCCCACTACTCAGCAGGCTCCAACTTACTGGCATCTCTGTTCTACACCATTTTTAAGAAACGCAGTCAATCAAGGCACTGTCTGGTATACTCATGATCAGCAACTGGACATCAAAAAGTTCTCCAGTGCCACCTGGTCATGAAAATTTCAAAAATTCCATGGTATTTCTCTAGCCATTTTTCAAGGATGAAGTTGGAGGCACTATGATTTTCAATTCACTCAGGAACCTTTAAATGTTGAGGAAGCTCATTTCAATGAAAGCTCTGGAGAACACTCACAGGCAAGGCTTCCCAAAGGGTCGCCAAAAGGTCACATGAAGCCAGGCCCATTGAGGTCTGCAATGTGAGATCATGTGTGTTTTGCCTCTCAACTATGGCTGCCAAGTCTTTCAGAATAAAATCATGTGATATTCTGGCTGAGATTCCTCGTGCCTTGTGGAAAGCCTTTCTGGGCACAGATCTCAGTTTCAAAGGGCGACTGTCATTCATGGCCTCCTAAAATCCCAACACAACTCATGACAATAATTCTCTGAGGTCAGTTCCAGAACTCAGTCTCTAAAGGGAATCACACCAGAGTTCAAGACCAGGTGGAGCCAGTCATCTTTTTCAACCGCCACACAAACTTCCAAAATTAAAACCCAAACACTCCCACAAGGCCCTCATCTTCTTCCATATAGATACTCATTATAAACTCTGGCTGGAGGTTTCCATGAGGGATGCAGAACAAGATAGTGTCCAAAGTTAGCTCCCTTGCCCCTCATTTGCCTAAAGTCGGGGTGGCCTGAACACCTTCCTGTGAACCTGGAGTGATCAAATAGTGTGCCGTTAATACTGCTCTGCTTCTCCAATTTGAGGACGACTGACTGTGGGGTTTAGATTCTTTATGTGAATTGGAAGCATGAGAAAATGCAAGCACCTTTGGGCTTGCCTCTCCTTGGCTTTAAAGAATGCATTTGACCCAAAGAATCCCTCTTCTCACTTGATGGAGGTCAGGAACCTTACAGAGGAAGGCAAGAGACTTCATCCGCAATGACTGCTCTTTTGATCATTTTGGTTTTGGATGAACACATGGGATCCATCATGTGCTGAGAATCTAACCACAGCCTCACACAGGGCCAAGAGGCTGTTTCAGACAAATCCATTTCCAAAGCAATTAAGCAAAGAGCTACAGGTGATGTCCATTCATTTCCATTTGAAAACTTTTTTCTTCAGGCTTCACAAAGAATTGGCCTGTGGTAAATACCTTCCTGATATTCAGGGCAACAGAACAATAGGTAAGCAAAAAGCCCAAATCAGGGTTTCTCCACTGAGACTTTCCTGGTCACACTAGCTACCCACTACATGGCCATATAACAGAGCTTTTAGGTGGTAAATATCTTGGACACAAAACCATGAAGCTATTCTGCAGAGTGTCCAGAATTCAGAAAGAAAACAGAAACTTATGAAGATATCAGGTGTTGCCCTTTGATAACAAAAGCCACAGTCCATTTATAAATTGGGCAAGATGAATGCTGGGAAGCTTTCTACTAGACAGGACACATCCTTTGATGCATTCTTATTTCTAATGTCTACAACCACGGACACAGTGGGATACACAGACATAGAAGCACTCGCATTGCAAAATGACTAACTAGAAACAGTCCACGCCAATCCAAACAAACAGTCTTTCCTACCTATTCTCAGAACATGAGACAAGACCATGAACATACACCCACACCCACAAAGGCACCACCTTTGCTCCAAGTAGTTCTGTGATTACCCAGAGTGTCCTCTGAATGGTGGGCCATACTATATTCCCCCCAAATGGCCTGTCGTGTCTCAAATCTGGTCTCCTTGGCCAATTCTGTGAAGTTGTCATTAGCCATGGGTGAGCCACTACCTGCTTTCTCAGGAAAGGCCCCTCTTCAGAGCTTTTCTGGCATTTGAACATCCTCACATCTGTAGGCACTAAGAAAGACTGACTCTGTCCTTGGTAAATTGAAGCAAGTGAGACCACTGGGCCTGGGACTGCGACTGGCTCTGGGTGCCATTCTTCCTGGATCCCAAGTTCAGAGAGTTCCATCACAAAGGAAGTGAGGTGAGGTCACTTCCTTCAGAAACTGAATGAGGTCACTGCTTTGGCAACAACTTTGTCCAAATAGTTACTTCTAAGGGCCCATGAGATGGAGGCTGTTCCTACTTTCTGTAACACTTTCAAAAGTTAGAATGGTATATCAACCATAGGCACCTGGGAACACCTCTTCACACAGGCCTGGTTTGGTCTATCTTCTCTACATTAAGTTGATAGAGGCTGATACAGACACATCCCTTCATCCTCACCAGGTTGTTTGCCATGGAAGATGACTTTTGCTCTCTCGGGAACTTCACAGCTGCCTACATCTTCTCCAGGGATTATTTCTACATGGACCTTTGATGTTCTCAGCAGGTGGAAGATTCCCTACATTCCGGTATTTAAAGAGAAACTCTGTCCCTCCTCTTCTGTAAAGTTAGATTGAGGTAACAGTGTATATTTAGGGTTAATAACATGTTCGATTTGGGTTAGGAATCTCTCTGCCGGATGAATAATGGTATTGGGAACCTGTGATATTTACAAGAATATATAGGTGAAATATAAGTATGAAAACAGAAATGTAGGTAAGATATGAAGCCAGAAGGGCATTGGGCCCTTGAGTGTGATACTTAGGTTTGAATTATGTTCTGCACATGTGTCTCAGATGAATTGATATAAAATGGCATAGGACCTTTTACCTTGAATGATTGATTGTTGAAGAGAACATCGAGTTAAAAAGTGATAGTCAGTAGGATTAGTAAGATAGTCAGTAGGTTTATAAAGAAGAGTGAGTATAGGATTTGGACCAAAAGTTCTTTAGCAATAGAGTTTCGGGTAGAGAGTGAATGTAAATGTCAGCATATGTGAAGTATGAGTCACAATGATGAACTAGGGAAAATATGTAGGAAAGCAGATATCAATAGAGATATTAGGAAATCAGGCAAAGTGTAAAGTGAGTGATAGAATTAGACATTTCCAACAGGCTTGAGGTTGAATATATAATCTTAAAAAGAAACAAATATGTAGTCATCAATAGGATTGACATTTGAGAGCATTAGGTAACCAGGACATGGTTGTTTTTGGTAATCCATGCTCACTTTCCATTTAGGCTTTGATACAATCATGAGTTTGACCTTTGCTTTTTGTGTCCAGAATATTACTGTGATAAAATGTATATATAGATAAGGTGACATCAGTATTTCTTCCACCATTTCTGGGAGCAATATTTTGAAGAGGTACAAATTAGTAATGGGGGGACAAATAGGTGTACACTGTGTTTATGAATATAGAGATAATGCATTAATAGACCATACAGTGAATAAATAACATAACTGGTTCCAACTTTAAATAATGGATTGAATTGAAATGTGAAAATATACAGGAAATTTTATATTGATATACATACATTCATTCCAACCAGTTTTACATCTAATGGTAATATTAATGTTATAGTTTATCATGAAGAGTGTGTGAGTTTAGCTTCAAAATTGATTATGGAAATTGAAAATAATGTGTTTGGAAAGAAGTCTCATGAAAAGACCAGTCAAGTAACATGGAAGAATTCATGTGTTCTGAAGCAGGAAGTGAAACAAATTCTTATTAATTTGCTAACTTGTGGATGAAATATATGTCCTATGATGTGCAAAAACTGAAGAAATACTAATGTACCAGTGTTGAATTAAAATAAAGGTCAAAATAGACATTAAGTCCCATAGGAATCTACTTGCATTGATGTTAAACTGGGTCTGTTACTGTAAAAATATTAGGATTTGTAAGCACCATTGATTGAAGTTAGTTCTCATACTGGGAAACAAATATGTATTTCAGGTAGATGAATATTTCTGAGAATAATCTTGTGAAAAGTTGATTATAAATCCACATACATGAATATTAATGAATTGATGGAGTGTATATAAGAGACATATATTTCATATTTTATAAAATCTGGAGAGTGTGTGTGTGTGTGTATATATATATATATATATATATATATATATATATATATATACAGAAAAACACAAAAATACATTAAAAAGTATCAATATATATGCCAAACGTAATTTATCAGTAATATATATCATCCACAGATGAAAATATATTTATTTTACTGAACATGGATTTATGTATAAATTGTTCTACTGGGAAGCTCACCCATAGTTTTAATTTTCAGTTCCACCAGCGTTTACGAGATCTCTTCTCACAACTTGTTTCTGCCCAGTCAGCCAACTCAAAAAAATGTACGTGTGAGACCACGTAGGATTCTATATTTGCATATAAAAATACATGTGCTGAGTAGGCTGCATAGAAAGGAAGACAGGAATTTACATATGTGTTAACATTAAAAACACATGGAGGACTATTTCAATTAAAAATTGAGTAGATTTAGAATACCTACCCTCTATCATGCAAAAAGGAAGTCCAACAATACACCATGCCTGCTGTAAACTGCTTGTATTTTCATTCTGTTTGGGTATTTTTCTCCATCATATTAGGATTAGTAGTCAGAGTCTAGTAGGGTATGAGATAGTGTCAAGAATTCAGTATTTCAAATGGAAAATTGTAAAATGAATCAATGTGTATGCAAATGTGTGCTACACAAAAATTTTCCCACTCTCATTCAGAACAATGCCTTGACATTACCTTCACCCCAAGTAAGACACATGTAGAGGAGAAGAGTTAGACAATCTTTGAATGCATATCTGAAATGAAAAATGTTCAGGAGTTCACAACCTTGGAGTTGGTAGAGGAGTTTCCAAAAGTAAGGGAAAGTGTAAAATCTCCACAAACATGGAGATTTACCAGCCTAAAGACTTCTGGAGAAACTGCCTCTAGGTTGGGCACTTGAAATATATGTTGTTGTCAGGAGCTTTAGCTTCCTTTCTAGTGAGACAATCAAAGCTTGGTCTGCACATCTGTGACCTGGAGGACATGGTTTATAATTCTCCAATGAACATGAAGCAGCAGTGTTGATTTCTCTCTTTGTAGGTAAACTATGGCCACTGGGTCTAAGTGTCTCCCCATGTAGACTGCTAAGCCATTAGGTCATCCTCCACTTTTCAAAACGTTTCTTGATACTGCACTCGGAGTTTGGTATTTGCTTCATGAAATACAAGGAGTTCAACTGGGACAAAGGGCTGGAGGAAGTTCTTTCACGTGTGGTGGGTCAGGGTCTGCAGGAGAATGCACCAACAGGGCTTGTATACCACATAGGTTGCTCCCTTGACCATAGAAACCTGATTTTGAACATTGCCCTGAAACCTCTCTATATAACCAGATGTCTTTACATACAGGATCTGCTGGCTGCACCATGTCAGTCTCAAGCCATTTGGAAGCCAATGGCAGATCCACATGACCCCACCACAGATGTTTTATCACACACTTGCTCACCCCCGCTCTGGGCCCATTACTCAACAGGCTTCAAATGACTGGCATCTCTTTTCTACACCATTTTCATGAAAACCAGTCAATCAACACACTGTCTGGTACACTCATGATCAGCAACTGGACATCCAAATGTTCTCCAGTGCCACCTGGTCAAGGAAATTTCAAAAATTTCATGGTATTTATCTAGCTAATTTTCAAGGATGAAGTTGGAGACACTGTGGGTTTCAATTCATTCAGAAATTATTTAATGGTGAGGAAGCTCATTTCAATGAAAGCTCTGGAGAACTGTCACAGGCAAGGCTTCCCAAAGAGTGGCCAAAAGGTCACATGAAGCAAGGCCCATTGAGGTCTACAATTGAGGTCCATGTGTGTTTTGACTATCAAATATGTCTGACAAGTTTTTCAGAATAAAATTGTGTGATATCCTCCTGAGATTCCCAGTGCTCTGTGAAAAGCGACACTGGGCCTAGATCTCAGTTTCCAAGGGTGACTCTCATGCGTGGCCTCCTAAATCCCAACACAATTCATGGCAATATTTCTCTGAGGTAAGTTCCAGAACTCAGTCTCTAAGGGGAATGACACCATAGTTCAAGCCCATTTGGATCCAGTCATCTCTTCCAACCGCCACACGAATGACCACAATTAAAACCAAAACACTCCCACATGGCCCTCATCTTGTTAAATATAGACACTCATCATAAACTCTGGCTGGAGGTTTCCATGCGGGACGCATCCCAAGACAGTGTCCAAAATATTCTCCCTTGCCCCTCATTTGCCTAAAGTCAGGGTGGCCTGGACACCCTTCCTGTGAACCAGAAGTGATCAAATAGGCCTGCCGTTAATACTGCTCTGCTTCTCCAATTTGAGCACTATTGACTCTCAGGTATAGATTTTTTTATGTGATTTGGAGTCACGAGAAAACACAAGCACCTCTGCAGGACTTTGAAAAACTCATTTGACCAAAAGGATCCCTGTCTCACTTGATAGAGGTCAGGTACCTAACAGAGGAAGGCAAGAGACTCATCCACAATTACTGAATTTTTGCCATTATGGTTTTGATTGCACACATGGTATCTATCTTTAGATCCATCATGTGCTGAAAATTTAAGCCACAACCTCATACAGGGCTAGGAGGCTGATTCAAACACATCCCTTTCCAAAGCAAAGAACCACAAGTTATTCCCATTTATTTCCATTTTAAAACTGTTTTATTCAGGCTTCACAAAGGGGTGGCCTGAGGCAAAGACCTTCCTGACATTCAGGGCAACAGAACAATAGGTAAGCAAATGAACCAAAATATGGGTTCTTCACTGAGCGTTTACTGGTCACAATGATGTCTGAGTTTTCTAAGATGTTCCCATTTCCTATAGCTATCAAGTACATGGCCATGTCACAGAGCTTGGGGGTGGTATGTATCTTGGACACAAAACTATGAGGCTATTCTGGAGAGTGGCCAGAATTCAGGAAGAAAACAGGAACTTAGGAAGTTAGTAGGTGTTGCCCATCCATAAGGAAAGCCACAGTCCATTCATCAACTAGGCCTGATGAATGCTGGAAAGTTTTCCACTAGACAGGACACATACATTGATACATTCTCTTTTCGAATGTCTACAACCATGGACAGAGTGGGATACACAGACATAGAAGCACTCGCCTAGTCAAACGACTTTCTAGAAACAGTCCACTCCAATCAAAACAACAGCCTTTCCTACCTATTCTCAGAACATGAGACAAAACCACAAACTCACACCCACACCCACAAAGGCACCTCCTTAACTCAAGTAGGTCTGTGACTATCCGGAGTGTCCTCTGAATAGTGGGCCATACTATGTTCCCCTAAAATGGCCTGTACTGTCTCAGATCTGGTCTCCTTGGCCAACTCTGTGAAGTTGTCAACAGCCAGCGGTGAACCACTACCTGCTTTCTCAGTAAAGGCCCCTCTTCAGAGCTCTTCAGGCATTTGGCAATCCTCATATCAGTAGGTACCAAGGAAGACTGACTCTGTCCTTGGTAAATCCAAACAAGTGAGACCACTGGGATTGGGACTTGGACTGGCTCTCGGTGCCTGGCTTCCTGGATCCCAAATTCAGAGATTTCCATCACCAGGAAAGTGAGGTGAGGTCACTTCCTTCAGGAACTGAATGAGGTCACTGCCTTGGCAACCACTTTGTCCTACCAGATTCATCCAAGGTTCCCATGAGATGGAGGCTGCCACTACTTCCTGTGACACTTTCACAAGTTAGAATGGTATATCAACCATAGGCACCTGGAAACAGCTCTCCACACAGGCATGGTTTGATCAATCTTCTCTACATTAAGAAAGGAGAGGCTGATTCAGACACATCCCTTAATACTGACCAGGTTGTTTGTCATGGAAGATGACATTTGCTCTATTAGTTCCTTCATAGCTGCCTGCAACTTCTCCAGGGTATCATTTCTGCTTGTACCTTTGATGTTCTCAGCAGGTGGAAGAGCCCCTACATTACTGTATTGTAAGACAAACTCTCTCCCGGCTCTTCTGTACAGTTAGTTTGAGGGTACAGTGTATGGTTAGAGTAATAACAGGTTTGATTTAGGTTAGAAATCATACTGAGGAATGAACAATGGTATTGGGAACTCGCGATATTTACGAGAATATATAGGTGAAATATAAGTATGAAAACAGAAATCTAGATAAGGTTTGAATCCAAGAAGGGCATTGGGCTGTTGATTGGGATACTTAGCTTTGAATTATATTCTGCACAGATGTCTCAGATAAATTGATATACAATGGCATAGGACCTTGTACCTTGGATGATTGATTGTCAAAGAGAATTTCCAGTCAAAAAGGGATAGTCGGTAGGATTAGGAAGATAGTTGGTAGGTATAGAAAAAAGAGTGAGTATAGGATTTCGAACAAAAGTTCTGTAGCAATAGGGTTTCGGATAGAGAGTGAATGTAAATTTCAGCACATGTAAAGAGTCAGTCACAATGATGAACTCAGGAAAATATGTATGAAAGCAGATATCAATGGAGACATTAGGAAATCAGGAAAAGCATAAAGTGAGGGTTAGTATTAGTCATTTTCAACAGGGTTGAGGTTGAATATATAATCTTAGAAAGCAACAAATATGTAGTCACCAATAGGATTGATTTGCGAGCATTAAGCAACCTGGAAATGGATGTTTTTAGAAATCCATGCTCACTTTCCATTTAGGATTTGGTGAAAGGTTAATAAGATAGGTACTTGTCACTTCCTGTTTTTCTGTATGCTTAACAAAACACTGTTGAAACCTTGAGGACTGTTTGCTAATTTTTTCCCCAGAATGTGCTGTCCCCGACTGCCAAACAGAGAATGTACACCCTCACCTGTTTGCACGCAAACCGCCCACTCGCCCTGACCCATCAATAAGCTTCCCTCCCTGCCCTCTTCAAGGAAAGTATATAAGCTCTGCTTAAGCTGTTCTCATTGCTCTCTGCTCTATTCAAGTGAGCACTGAGCCCCAGATTGCTAGACTCCCAATAAACCCAGGGTAACTTTTGATGTGGAGGGGACCCCAGTAAACTTTGAAGTGGATACAGGGGCAGTATACTTAGTCCTTAAGGCCCCACTGGGCCCTCTATCAAATAAAAGCTCTCTAGTTCAAAGTGCTAACACCAGTAAATATGGGAATTAGACAACTAAGAAAACCATGGACATGAGGAAAGGAAAAATCCATCACTCCTTCCTAATAATCCCAGAATGCCTGGCCCCATTGATGGGCAGAGATCTGCTCACCAAGCTCCGGGCCAAAATGACTTTTAACCATGAAGGCCCCAAAATGATATTTCTAAATCCTTTAGTATAAACTCCTATATTCACGGCTTTAAATATGTCAGTAGAAGATGAACAGCAACTCTTCACACCCCCCAAGACTGATCAAACAGGCAAGCTACCCCAGAAATGGATAACAGATTACCCAGATGCCTGGAAAAAAACTGCTGGGTTAGGACTAGCCATGAAACAACCTCCAAAAACAGTGGAGTTCAAAACCTCAGCCTCCCCAAACAATGTCAAAAAATATCCTCTGAGCAAAAAAGCTAAAGATGGGATAAGGCCCCATATTCAGAAATATCTGGCCTTAGGGTCCTAAGGCCTTGTCAATCATCCTAAAACACTCCCCCGCTACCAGTATAAAAAGCCAGGAGCCGGGGACTATCCCCCATTAAAGACATAAGAGAGACCTACAACAGAGTGTAGGACATTCACCCCAGTGTACCTAATCCGTACAATCTGCTTATCACTCTGAACCCTGAGAGGAAATGGTATACTGTTCTGGACTTAAAAGATGCTTTCTTTTGCTTGCCTCTGCATAAATATAGTCAGTTGCTGTTTGCTTGCTAGTGGGTAGACCCAGAAACTGGAACGTGTGGTCAACTAACTTGGACTAGACTCCCCAAAATGGTTGAAAAACTCCCCCACTCTCTTTGATGAAGCCCTCCAAAGAGATCTCAACAGCTTCAGAACTACGCACCCCGAAGTCACCCAGCTTCAATACGTGGATGACCTGCTACTGGCACCCAACACCAAGGATATCTGTGAATCTGGGACCCAAGCAGTATTATGTGAACTTCCTCAACTCGGGTATAGAGCTTCTTCCTAAAAGGCCCAAATTTGCCAGCAAGAAGTAATCTTCCTGGGCTATTCCTTTAGGGGCAGTAAACGATGGCTCACTGAGCCCAGAAATCAAACGGTTGTGCAGAAACCACCCCCATCTAACAGCAGACAACACAGAGAGTTTCTTGGGACTGCTGGGTTTTGCAGGTTAAGGATTCCTGTGTTTGGGTCCTTAACTTCTCATTTACACCCGCTGTTAAAGGAGATGCCCAATTCTAATGGACCCCTGAGATCCAGCAAGCTTTTGATAATATCTAAGGACACTGACACTGTACTCCTCAACTTCACTGAGCAAAGCCTGAAATTTCAGAAAGCCCTACACTACGTTAAAAATGTACATCAGTTCACTCACCTTGGTTCAAAGAAATTGCAGGCATTCCTGAAGGATCAAGAACAGAGTTTTCCACTAACCGACTCACAGTGAAAGGAAATAACTGAACAGGTAAAAAAAAGCCTGTCGGGTCTGTCAATAGGTTAATGCTTACCCTTCCAACTTTCCTGCAGGAAAGCACCTACGAGGAACCAGACCAGGACAATTCTGGGAAGTGGACTTTACTGAAATTAAGCAAGCATGGTATGGACTTAAATATCTCCTACTCTTTGTAGATATATTTCAGGATGGATTGAAGCCTCCCCCCCCCAAAAAAAAAAGGCGCAAATGGTGGTCAAGAAGATCCTGAAAGATATTTTTCCAAGGTACGGCCTGCCTAAGGTAATAGGGTCTGATAATGGACCAGCGTTCATGGCCCAGGTAACTCAGGGGTTAGCCAGGACCCTGGGGATTAATTGGAAGTTACATTGTGCTTATAGACCCCAGAGTTCAGGACAGGTAAAAAAATTAAATAGAACCATTAAAGAGACCTAAACGGAATTAAGCTTAAAGAGTAGCATAAAAGATTGGACTATGCTCCTGCCTTATGCACTATTTCATGCAAGAAATACTCCCTCTGTTTCTTTGTGTAACCTCACCCCCTATGAAATTCTCTATGGGGCCCCATCTCCAGTAAGGGACCTAACCCTAACTCAAAGATCTAACGATCCCTTCCACACCACCTTGCTTGACAGACTTAAAGTTCTGGAAGGAACTCAGCAATACCTGTGGAAACAGCTGGCCACTGCCTACCAACCTGCTGAAGAGGGTACTCCACATCTATATCAAGTAAGAGACTTTGTCTACATAAGACAACATCAGGTGTCATCCCTGGAACCCGGCTGGACAGGACCATACCAGGTGCTACTTATAACACCTACAGTGCTAAAGTTAGACGGAATCACTTCCTGGTTCCTAATTCTCATCTCAAGCCTGTGCCCTGTCCAGAATCTGGCTGAAAAATGAAAAAGACTGGTAACATTTTCAAATTGTATATTCGCCATGTGAATAAGACTATAGACTCTCCAATTGGTCACCAGTAGTCCTAACCCTCATCAACCCGTTCAGCAGCGATGGCTGATCACAAATCCTACTAGACAAGAAGTATAGTCTATCGCACATACAGCCCACTTAGGGACCTGGTGGCCATCTCTCCACCAAGAAATTTGTCAGCTGGCTATACGTCTTTCCTATTGGGAAATCCCTGATGAAGAGGATCCCCAAAAATTCCATTAAATACTTTCCATACAATAGATAATGGAAACAAACATTATGGATGTAGGGACACGCGAGCCAGATGCAGGTTGGCTAGCCTAGATTACTATGTTTGCCTGGCGGACTACCAAAGCCAAAAACAGCCACGACTGTGTGGGGGAAAAGCCAACTTCTTCTGTAAATAATGGGGATGTGAGGATACAGGGGCTACCTGGTGGAAGCAAAACTCCTCATCAAATTCAGTACACAGCATTGGCCATATTACCAGTTAGATAACAAAAACCGATGGCCACCAGAAGGGTCTCTAGATCCTCAAATTTTGCGTGACCTTTTCAACTTCGACAAGTGCTCAAAAGTGTGGAAGGAAATTCCCCTACGTGTAGGCCTTTTCCCTCCTATGCTCAAATCCTGAACAATGCTTCTCCAATAGATACTCACCCGCAGCCTTCTGCCCCAGACTCTCTGCTGTCACTCCCACATCAGCAACCTGATTTCTCAGCTCCAGTTACTAGATCAAAAACCCAAATTTCCGTCGGTTCTCAGACCATTGCCCCTTGCTGAGCTTGCAGGTACTGAGGTACCCTTCCACCCACTCACTCCTCTCTCCTCCTGTCAGTGCCCACACCGGGTCCCACCAGGTCCTCTTACCAGCTAACCCAAAGCTCAAACCAGCTAAGGAGTGCCCTCAGACGCCTATCAAAGATGTAATTAAAATGGCCTTTAAAGTTGCTTTGTCATCACTGAAAACAGGTTACTAAGAATTTAAAGTCCCTCACAGGCTTTTTGGGATACTCACTCCCGTCTTCCCCTCTGCTCTACCTGTTCTACTGCTCAAGTTTTGTTGCCAGGAAAATCCCAAACCCCTTTCCCATAATTCTTTTATATCTCTTTTTCCTCATCCTCAGATCCACGGAGCTGCTCTCATCCCCTGCCTTCCCTGTCTTCCCCTCTGTATCAGGCCCACAGAAAAGTCTTAAATGACCTTCTCCAGAAGTCTTCACCATGGCTGACTTTAAGCCTTTCAGCAACACAGTTCCTATAAAAGAGTTCAATGTAGATAAACTTCCTCTATTCGTGTTGCTCTGTTCTACTTGGCCACTGGCTGGAAAAATCAGCACTCCTAAGCTAGACACCCCCTTAGTAGTTTTTAACAAAATATATGAAGAAGGCCTCTGCCCTAGAGCTGGGGCTTCATAGAGATGGCTACATTTCTAAGATATAGAAGTTACCAACTGGGCTCCATGGTAACAGCTGGATGGGAGGAAAAGAAAAAAAAAGAAGAAAAAAGCTCTCCCCCTCCCAGGTGTCCTTAAGAAGTTAACTTTCCCAGAACAGAGGAAAAAAAAAACAGAAACAAAAACTGCTTTTTGTGAACTTCTGCAGACTGTGAACTTCTGAGCCCCTTCCCTTACATGCTGGGTACAAAATTCTGAAACAACCTAAACTTTGGGTTCAGGGATTAATTGATTACAACAGAAGCAATGCCCTCTAAATCCGGATGCAACCAAATAAGACTGTTTTTCTGTCTTCTGTGCTATCTTAGGTACCTTGCCTTGTCCATCTCTACAGCAGTACAATTCTATACACTTAAACATTGTTTATGTTTTCATAAAATGGTCAACAGATGTGATTAATTATGTAATGGTGCAGATGTTTTCCAGAGTGCTCTATCATGACGCAGGTACATTTAAATATCAAATAGGGGGGGCAAACAACCCGGTTCTGCCAGGAACCTGTATCCCTCACTTTAGTCATCCTATTATGAATAGGAGTTGCTGCAGGGGTGGGCACAGGAACCACTGCCCTTGTCCATGGGACACAACAAATGACCCAATTAGAAGCAGTAATAGACCAAAACTTAAAGATATTAAAAACCTCCTTCACAGCTTTACACGAATCTTTAACCTCTCTCTCTGAAGTTATTTTACAGAACAGTCGAGGGTTGGACCTCCTCTTCATGAGAGAAGGGGCCTTCGTCCTGCATTGAGGGAAGAATGTTGTTTTTATGCCGACCATACTGGAGTTGTAAAAGAATCTATGATTAAATTAAGAAGATGCCTTGAAGAGCATCAACAAGAGAGAGAGGCCCAAAAAAGGTGGTTTGAGTCTTGGTTCACAAAGCCCCCTCATTAACTACATTTTCATCAGCCCTGGCCGGTCCATTAATAATCCTCATATTATTGGTAATTGTAGGACCCTGTTTGATCAACCGTGTAGTTTCCTTTCTCCATGCTCAAATTGGACAAGTTAAACTTATGGTAATCAGAAAACAATATACCACACTAGTAAACATAAAATGTGACACCCCCAATGATCATTTTTATGATTAAAAGTAACCAAAAGAAGAAGTGGGGAATGAAAGGTTAATAAAATAGGTACTTGTCACTTCCAGTTTTTCGGTATGCTTAACAAAACACTGTTGATGTCTTGAGAACTGTTTGCTAATCTAGTTCCCTGAAAGTGCTGTACCCAACTGCAAAACTGCAGAATGTACTTCCTCACCCATTTGGACGCAAACTGCCCACTCGCCCTGACCCATCAATAAACTTTCCTATCTGCCCTCTCCAAGGAAAGTATATAAGCTCTGCTTAAGCTGTTCTCAGGACTCTGTGCTCTATTCAAGGGAGCTCTGACCCCAGCATGCTGGACCCCCATAAATCCTTGGCTGTTGCATGAGACAGTCTCTGGTAGTCTCTTCCTCCGACACTCGCCTGACCTTTACATTGGTAAAATAATAAGTGTCATCTTTGCTTTTTGTGTCCAGAATATTACTGTGATAAAATGTATATGTAGATAAGGTGACGTGAGTATTTCTTCCACCATTTCTGGGAGCAATATTTTGAAGATGTATAAATTAGTATTGGGGGTACAAATAGGTATATCCTGTGACTCTGAATATAGAGATAATGCATGAATAGACCATAATGTGAATAAATAATACAATGGGTTCCAAATTTAAATAATGGATTCCATTGATATCTGAAAATATACAGGAAATCTTATATTGATATACATACATTCATTTCAACCACTAATACATCTAATGGTAATATTAGGATTATGGTTTATCATGAAGAGTGTGTGAGTTTTGCTTCAAAAGTGATCATGGAAATTAAAAATAATGTGTTTGGAAAGAAGTCTCATGAAAAGCCCAGTCAAGAAACCTAGAGGAATTTATGTGTTCTGAAGCAGGAAGTGATGAAAGTGAAACAACTGCCTATAAGTTTGCTAACTTGTGGATGGAATATATATCCTATCATGTGCATAAATTGAAGAAATAGTATTGTACCAGTGCTGAATAAAAATGACCTTCAAAATACACATCATGTCCCACTGAAATCTACTTGCATTGATGTTAAACTGGGTCAGTTACTGTAAAAATAATAGTATTTGTATGCAAAATAAACTGAAGTTAGTTTTAAGTACTGGAAACAAATATGTATTTCAGGTGGATGAATATTTCTGTGAAAAATCTTGTGAAAAGTTGATTATAAATCCATATACATTAACATGAATGAATTTACAGAGTGTATATAAGACACATATATTTCTGGAGAGTATATATACATATATATATATATATATATATACACACACACACACACACACATACACACACACACACAAAATACACACACACACACAGACATTAAATTAGCAATATATATGCCAATCGAAATTTATCATGATATATATATCATCCACAGATGCAAAAATATTTCTTTAATTGAACATGGATTTATGTATAATGTTGTTCAACTAGGAAGCTCACCTATAGGTTGAATTTTCAGTTCCAACAGCGTTTAAGAGGAGTGATCACTTCTCACAAATTGTATTTGCCAAATCAGCCACCTCACAAAAATGTACATGTGATACCAGGTATGATTCTATATGTGCATTTAAAAGTACATGTGCTAAATAGGATACAGAGAAAGGGAGACAGGAATTCACATATTTGTTAACCTTAAAAACACATGGAGAACTATTTAAATTAAATATTGACTAGATTTATAACACCTACCATTAATCATGCAAAATACAAGTACAACTATACACTATGATTTCTCCTAACTGCTTGTATTCCTATTCTGTTTGTGTTATTTTTCTCCATCATATTAGGAGTAGTAGTCAGAGTCTAGTAGGGTATGGGTTCATGTCAGAGATTCAGTATTTTGAATGGAAAATTGTAAAATGAATGCAATGTGTATGTAAATATGTGCTACAAAAATGTTCACACTCTCATCCAGAACATTGCCTTGACATTGCCTTTGTTCCGAGTAAGACACAATTAGAGGAGAAAAGTTAGAAAATCTGTGAATATATATCAGGAATGAAAAATGCTCAGGAGTTCACAACCTCCGAGGTGGTAGAGGAGTTTTCAAAAGTAAGGGACAGGGTAAACATTTCTCAAACATGGAGCTCTGCTGGTGTAAAGACTTCTTGAGAAACTTCCTCTGAGGTTGGGCACTTAAAAATATATGTTGTTGTTAGGAGCTTTAGCTTCCTTTGTTGGGAGACCATCAAATCTGGGTGTGCAACAATGTGACCTGGAGGATATTGTTTCTAATTTTCCAATGAACATGAGGCAGCCATGCTGAATACTCTCTTTGTAGTTTAACTATGGTCACTGGGTTGTAAGTGTCTCCACGTGTGGACTGTGAAGCCATTTGGTCATTCTCCAATTTTCGTGGTGTTTCTCACAGGTGCACTGGGAGTTTGGTATTTGCTTCATGAAATACAAGGAGCTAAACTGGAACACAGTGCTGGAGAGAGTTCTGTCCCGTGTGGAGGGTCACGGTCTGCATGAGAATGCACCAACCAGGATTCAATTCCACATAAGTTGCCCCCATTTCCATAGCAACCTGATTCTGAACATTGCCCTGAAACCTCTCTATATAAAAAACACCTTTGCATAGAAGGGTCTGCTGGCTGTACCATGTCAGTCACAAGCCTTTGGGAAGCCAATGGCAGATCCACATGTCACCACCACACATGTTTTATCACACACCTTCACACCACTGCTCTAGGCCCACTAATGAGCAGGATCCAACTTACTGGCATCACTGTTCTACACAAATTTCATGAAACCCAGTAAATCAAGGCACTGTCTGGTACACTCATCATCAGCAACAGGACATCCAAAAGTTCTCCAGTGCCACCTGGTCATGGGAATTTCAAAAATTTCATGGTATTTATCAAGCCATTTGTCAAGGATGAAGTTGGAGGCTCTGGGGGTTTCAATTCATTCAGGAACCATTAAATGTTGAGGAAGCTCATTTCAATGAAAGCTCTAGAGAACACTCACAGGCAAGGCTTCCCAAAGAGTAGCCAAAAGGTCACATGAAGTCAGGCCCATTGAGGTCTACAATGTGAGGTCCATGCGTGTTTTGACTCAACTGTGGCTGCAAAGTCTTTCAGAATAAAATCATGTGATATCCTGGCTGAGATTCCCAGTGCTCTGTGGAAAGCCACTCTGGGCTAGATCTCAGGTTCCAAGGGCAACTCTCATGCATGGCCTAGTAAAATTCAAACACAATTGATGACAATGCTTCTCTGAGGTCAGTTCCAGAACTCAGACTCTAAGGGGAATCACACCAGAGTTAAAGCCCAGGTAAACCCAGGCATCTCTTCCAACTGCCACACAACTTACCACAATTCAAAAGAAAATTCTCCCACATGGTCCTTATCTTCTTCCATGTAGACCCTCATCATAACATCTGGATGGAGTTTTCCATGAGGGACACAGACCAAGACAATGTCCAAAATAACCTACCTTTCCCCCGATTTGCCTAAAATCAGTGTGGCCTGGAAACCCTGACTGTGAACGAGGAGTGATCAAATAGGTCTGCCATTAATACTGCTTGGCTTCTCCAATTTGAGGCCTACTGACTGTGGGGTTTAGATTCTTTATGTGAATTGGAGTAATGAGAACACCCAAGCACGTATGGGCTAGCCTCTGCAGGGCTTTGAATAACTCACTTGACCCAAAGGATCCCTATTCTCACTTGATAGATGTCAGGAACCTTTGAAAGGAAGGCGAGAGTCTTCATCCACAATGACAGCTCTTTTGGCTATTTTGGTTCTGTATGCATCCATGGGATCTTTCTTTAGATCCATCAGGTGCTGAGAATCTAAGCCACAGCCTCACACAGGGCCAAGAGGCTGATTCAGACACACCCCTTTCCAAAGCAATTAAGCAAAGAGCCCTAGGTGATGCCCATTCATTTCCATTTGAAAACTGTTTTCTTCAGGCTTCACAAATTGCTGGCCCGAGGCAAAGAACTTCGTGACATTCATAGCAACAGAATAATAGGTAAGCAAAAGGAGTGCATATCCCACTTGAATCAAAGTGTGAAATATGATATATCAAGAACTATGTAATGTTTTGAACAACCTACAATAAAAATTAATTAAAAAAAAAAAAGGCCCAAAGCAGGGTTTCTCCACTGAGATTTAGTGGTCACACATATTTCTGATTTTTCTGAGATGCTCACAATTCACTTGAGCTATCCAGTACATGGCCATGTCACAGAGCTTGGAGGTGGTACATACCTTAGAGACAAAACCATGAGACTATTCTGGAGAGGGGCCAGAATTCTGGAAGAAAACTGTAACTTAGGAAGATTGCAGGTGTTACCCATTGATAAGGCAATCTGAACTCCATTCATAAATTGGGCAGGATGAATTCTGGGAAGCTTTCTACTAGACAGGACACATCCATTGATGCATTCTTTTTTTCTAATGAGTACAACCACGGACACAGTGAGGTAAACAGACATAGAAACACTCGCCTTGTCAAATGACTTACAATAAACAGTTCATTCCACAGCACATAAAGCGCCTTGCCTACCTATTCTCAGAAAATGAGACAAAACCACAAACCAACACCCACAAAGGCAGCTCCTTCCCCCAAGAAGGTCTGTTACTATCCGGAGTGTCCTCTGACTGGTGGGCCATATTATTTTCCCCCTAAATGGCCTGAAATGTCTCAGATCTGGTCTCCTTGGCCAACTCTGTGAAGGTGTCAGGACCCAGAGGTGAGCCACTACCTGCTTTCTCAGGAAAGGCCCCTCTTCAGAGCTTTACTGGCATTTTGCAATCCTCACATCAATAGGTACCAAGAAAGACTTACTCTGTCCTTGGTAAATCCAAACAAGTGAGACCACTGGGACTGGGACTGGGACTGACTCTGGGTGCCTGGCTTCATGAATCTCAAGTTCTGAGATTTCCTTCACTAAGGAAGTGATGTGAGGTCACTTCCTTCAGGAACTGAATGAGGTCACTGCCTTGGCAATCACTTTGTCCAACCAGTGGCTTCCAAGTCTCACATGAAAAGGAGGCTGTCCCTAATTCCTGTGACACTTTCACAAGTTAGAATCTTATATCAACCATAGGCACCCGGGAACAGCTACCCACACAGGCCTGGTTTGGTCCATCTTCTCTACATTAAGAATAGAGAGGCTGATTCAGACAGAAACCTTCATCCTGACCAGGTTGTTTGCCATTGAACATGACTTTTGCTCTCTCAGGTCCTTCATAGCTGCGTATATATTCTCCAGTGATCATTTCAGCATGGAACTTTGAGGGTCTCAGTAGGTGGAAGACCCCCTACATTTCTTTACTGTAAGACCAACTCTGTCCCTTCCCTCTGTAAATTTAGATTGAGGGAACAGTGTATGGTTAGGGTTAACAACATGTTTTATTTGTGTTAGGAATCATTCTGCTGGATGAATAATGGTATTGGGAACCTGAAATATTTATAAGAATATGTATTTGAAATATAAGTATGAAAAGAGAAATCTAGGTAAGATTTGAAGCCAGGAAGGGCATTGGGCCCTTGATTATGATATTTAGCTTTGAATTACATTCTGCAATGTGGTCGCAGGTAAATCTACATACAATGGAATAAAACCTAGTACCTCAGATGCCTGAATGTCGAAGAGAACATCCAGTCAAAAAGGGATAGTCAGTAGGATTAGGAAAATAGTAGGTTTAGGTTGAAGAGTGAGTCTTTGAGTTGGAAATATAGTTCTTTAGCAATAGGGTTTCGTTTAGAGACTGAATGAAAATATCAGCACATATGAAGAGTCAGTCACAATGATGAACTGGGGAAAATATGTAGGAAAGCAGATATAAAATAGAGACATTAGGAAATCAGGCAAAGTATAAAGTGAGTAACAGGATTAGACATTTTCAACAGGGTTGAGGTTGAATATATGATATTAGAAGAAACAAATATGTAGTCACCAATAGGATTGAAATTTGAGAGCATTAGGCGACCTGGACATGGATGGTTTTAGTAATATATATTCACGTTCAATTTAGGTTTTGGTACAATCATAAGTGTTACCTTTACATTTGTGTCCAGAATATTACTGTGATAAAAATGTATATGTAGATCAGGTGATATGAGTATTTCTTCCACCATTATGGGGAGCAATATTTTTACAACCTATAAATTAGTATTGGGGAAAAAAATAGGTGTACCCTGTTTTGATGAATATAGAGATGATGAATGAATAGACCAAACTGTGAATAAATAATATAACTGGACCCAACATTAGAAATTGGAATTGGAATAAATTGATATCTGAAAATATACAGGAAATCTTATATTGATATTGGCATACATACATTCATTACAACCAGTTGTACATCTAATGGTAATATTAGTGTTACGGTTGATCATGAAGAGTGTGTGAGTTTTGCTTCAAAATTGATTATGCAAATCGGAAATAATGTGTTTGCAAAGAAGTCTCATGAAAGACCAGTCAAGAAACATGGAGGAATACATGTGTTCTGAAGCAGGAAGTGATTGAAAGTGAATCAAAAGTTTTAAATTTTGAAATTTTGGATGAAACATTTATCCTTTGATGTGCATAAACTGAAAAAATAGTACTGTACCAGTGTTGAATAAAAATGAATGTCAAAATACACATCATGTCCCATAGGAATCTACTTGCATTGATATTAACCTGGGTAAGTTACTGCAGAAATATTAGGATTTGTATGCACCTTTCACTGAAGTTAGTTTTCAGTACTAGTAAACAAATATGTGTTTCAGGGGGATGAATATTTCTGAGAATAATCTTGTAAAAATTTGATTATAAATCCACATACATGAATATGAATGTATTTAGGGAGTGTATAATAAGACACATATATTTTATATTTTAAAAAATCTGGAGATTGTATATATATATATATATATATATATATATATATATATATATATACACACACAAACACAAAACACACACAGACATTAAAGAGTAGCAGTATATATGCCAATCGAAATTCATGGTGAAATATATATCGTCCACTGATCCAAAAATATTAATTTTACTGAACATGGATTTATGAATAATGTTGTTCAACTAGGAAGATCACCCATAGGTTGAATTTTAAGATCCAACAGCATTTACGAGGAGTTATCTCTTCTCATAATTTTTATCTGCCACGTCAGCCTCCAAACAAGTATGTACATGTGATACCAGCTAGGATTCTATATGTGCATATAAAAATACATTTGCTGAATAGGCTACAGAGAAAGGGAGATAGAAATTCACATATTTGTTAACTTTAAAAACACACGGATAACTATTTCAATTAAAAATTATCTAGATTTATAACACCTACCCTACATAATGCAAAAGGCAAGTCCAACTATACACCATGCCTTCTCTGTACTGCTTGTATTTCTATTCTGTTTGGGTTATTTTTCTCCATCATATTAGGATTAGTAGTCAGAGTCTAGTAGGGTATGGGTTAGTGTCAGGGATTCAGTATTTTTAATGGGAAATTGGAAAATGAATCCAATGTGTATGCAAATATGTGCTACACAAAAATCTTCCCACTCTCATCCACAACAATGCCTTGACATTACCTTCACCCCAGGTAAGACACAATTAGAGGAGAAGAGTTAGAAAATCTGTGAATGCAAATCTGGAATGGAATATGCTCAGGAGTTCACAACCTTGGAGGTGGTAGAGCAGTTTCCAAAAGTAAGGGACATGGTAAACACTCCACAAACATTGAGCTCTGCTGGCCTAAAGACTTCTTGAGAAACTGCCTCTGAAGCTGGGCACTTGAAATATATGTTGTATTAAGGAGTTTTAGCTTCTTTTGTAGTGAGACCATCAAAGCTGGGTCTGCATCTATATGACCTGGAGAACATGGATTCTTATTTTCAAATGAACCTGAGGCAGCAGTGCTGAATTCTCTCTTTGTAGGTAAAGTGTGGCCACTGAAGGCTAAGTTTCATCCCGTGTGGACTGTGAAGCCATTTGGTCCTCCTCAAATTTTTGTGGTGGTTCTTGCTGCTGCACTGGGGCTTTTGGTTCTTGCTGCTGCACTGGGCTTTTTGAACAACAAGTTCAACTGGGACACAGTGCTAGAGGGAGTTCTGTCACGTGTGGTGGGTTAGGGTCTGCAGGAGAATGAAACAACCAGGCTTCTTTCTCACATAGCTTGCACCCTTGACCATATCAACCTGATTCTGATTATTACCTTGAAAGCTCTCCAAATAAAAAGATGCCTTTACAAATAAGGGTCTGCTGGCTGCACCATGTCAGTCACAAGCCATTTGGAAGCAAATGGGCTAATCACATGGACCCACCACAGATGTTTTATCACACACGTGGCTACCACTGCTCTAGGCCCACTACTCAGCAGGCTCCAACTTACTACCATCTCTGTTCTACATTATTTTTATAAATTCCAGTCAATCAAGGCACTCTCTGGTACACTCATGATCAGCAGCAGGACATCCAAAGATACTCCAGTGCCACCTGGTCATGGGAATTTCAAAAATTTCAAAGTATTTATCTAGCCATTTTTCAAGGATGTAGTTGGGAGGCACTGTGGCTTTCAAGAACCATTAAATGTTGAGGAAGCTCATTTCAGTGAAACTCTGGAGAACTTTCATAGGCAACGCTTCCCATAGAGTGGCCAAAAGGTTACATGAAGCCAGGCCTATTGAGGTCTACAATGTGAGTTCCATGTGTGTTTTGACTCTCAAGTATGGCTGCCAAGTCTTTAAGAATAAAATCATGGGATAATTTGGCTGAGATTCCCAGTGCTCTGTGGAAAGCCACCCTGGACCTTGATCTAAGTTTATAAGGGCGACTCTCATGCATGGCTTCCTAAAATCCCAACTCGATTCATGGCAATACTTCTCTGAGGTCACTTCCAGAACTCAGTCTCTAAGGGGATTCACACCAGAGTTCAAACCCAGGTGGACCCAGTCATCTCTTCCAACTGCCACACAAATGACCACAATTAAAACCAAAATAGTCCCACATGGCTCTCATCTTCTTCCATATAGACACTCATCATAACCTCTAGCTGGAGGTTTCTATGAGGAGCGCAGGACAAGACAGTGTCCAAAATACGCACTCTTGCTCGTCATTTCCATAAAGTCAGAGTGGCCTGGACACCCCTTCTGTGAACCAGAAGTGATCAAAAAGGCCTACCATTAATACTGCTCAGCTTCTCCAATTTGAGGCCTACTGACTGTGGGGTTTAGATTCTTTATGTGCATTGGGGTCATGAGAAAACCCAAGCACCTATTGGCTAGCCTCCGCAGGGCTTTGAAGAAGTCATTTGACCCAAAGGATTCCTATTCTCACTTGATAGAGGTCAGGAACCTTACAGAGGAAGGCAAGAGATTTTATCCACAATGACTGCTCTTTTGGCCATTTTGGTTTTGGATGCACACATGGCATCTTTCTTTAGATCCATCAGGTGCTGAGAATGCAAGCCACAGCCTCACACACAGCCAACAGACTGGCTCAGACACATCCCTTTCAAAAGCAATTACTCAAAGAGAGACAGGTGATGCTCATTCATTTCCATTAGAAAACTGTTTTATTCAGGTTTCACAAAGTGGTGCCTTAGGCAAAGACCTTCCTGACATTCAGTGCTACAGAACAATAGGTAAGCAAAGGCCCAAAGCAGGGATTCTCCACTGAGACACTCATGATCACACAGATATCTGAGTTTCCTGAGATTATCGCCATTCCCTTCAGCTATCCAGTACACGGCCATGTCACAGAGCTTTGAGGTGCTACATATCTTGGTCACAAAACCATGAGTCTATTCTGGAGAGTGGCCAGAATTCAAGAAGAAAACAGAAACTTAGGAAGACAGCAGGTCTTGCCCATCAATAAGGCAAGCCTCCGTCCTTTCATAAATTGAGCAGGATGAATGTGGGGAAGCTTTCTCCTAGACAGGACACATCCATTGATGCATTTTCTTTTGTAATGTCTACAACCATGGACACAGTTGGATACACAGACATAGAAACACTTGCTTTGTCAAATGACTTACTAGAAACAGTCCATTCTAAACCAAAGAAACCGACTTTCCTAACTATTCTCAGAGCATGAGACAAAACCACATACACACACACATTCCCACAAAGGCACCTTTTTCCCCCAAGAGGGTCTGTGACTATCAAGAGTGTCCTCTGCCTTGTGGGCCATACTATGTTCCCCTGAAATGGCTTCTCTATTCTCAAATCTGGACTCCTTGGCCCACTCTGTGAAGTTGTCAGGAGCCAGCGGTGAGCCAATACCTGCTTTCTCAGGAAAGACCCCAATTCAGATCTTTCCTGGCATTTGGCCATCCTCACAACTGTAGATACCAAGAAAGATTGACTCTCTCCTTGGTAAATCCAAAAAGTGAGACTTCTGTGACTGTTATTGGGCCTGACTCTGGCTGCCTGTTTTCAGGGATCCCAAGTTCAGAGAGTTCCATCACCAAGAAAGTGAGGTAGGTCACTTCCTTCATGAAGTGAATGAGCTCACAGCCTTGGCAACCACTTTGTCCTAACAGTTGCTTCCAAGGGTCCCATGAGATGGAGGCTGCCCCTACTTCCTGTGACACTTTCACAAGTTAGAATGGTATATCAACAATTGGTACCGGGGAAAAGATCTCCACACAGGCCTGGTTTGGTCCATTTGCTCTATATTAAAAAGAGAGAGGCTTATTCAGACACATCCCTTCATAGTGACCAGGTTGTTTGCCATGGAAGCTAACTTTTGCTCTCTCAGGTCCTTCATAGCAGTCTACATCTTCTTCGGGGATCATTTCTGCATGGATCTTTGATATTCTCAGCAGGTGGAAGATCCCCAACATTCCTCTTTTGTAAGACCAACTCTGTCCCTGCACTGCTCTAAAGTTAGATTGAGGGAACAGTGTATGGTTAGGGTTAATAATATGTTCAATTTTGGTTAGCAATCATTCTGCTGGATGAATAATGGTATTGGAAACCTGTGATATTTACAAGAATATATAGGTAAAATATAACAGAAATCTAGGGAAGATTTGAAGCCAAGTAGGGCATTGGGCCCTTGAGTGGGATACTTAGCTTTGAATTATATTCTGCACAGATGTCTCAGATAAGTCAATATACAATGAAATTGGATCTTGTACCTCGGATGATTGAATAACAAACAGAACATCTAGTCATAAAGGAATAGTCCGTAGGATTACCAAGGTAGTCAGCAGGTTTATAAAGAAGAGTGAGTATAGGATTTGGACCAAAAGTTCTTTACAAATAGGGTTTCGGGTAGAGAGTGAATGTAAATGTCAGCACATGTGAAGAGTCAGTCACAATGATGAACAGGGGAAAATATGTAGGAAAGCAGACATAAATAGAGACATTAGGAAATCAGCAAAAGTATAACGTGTGTAATTGGTTTAGACATTTTCAACAGGGTTGAGTTTGAATATATAATCTTAGGAAGAAACAAATATGTTGTCACAAATAGGATTGAATTCGAGAGCATTAGGTAACCAGGACTTAGATGTTTTTTTGTAATCCATGTTCACTTTCCATTTAGGATTTTTTAAAATCATAAGTGTGACCATTGCATTTTGTGTCCAGAATATTATTGTGATAAAATGTATGTGTAGATCAGGTGACATGAATATTTCTTCCACCGTTTCTGGAGCAATGTTTTGTAGACGTATAATTTAGTATTTGGGGTACAAATAGGTGTACCCTGTGTCTATGAATATGCAGATTATGCATGAATAAACCATACTGTGTATAAATAATATAACTGGTTCCACTTTAAATAATGGATTGAATTGATATCTGAAAATATAAAAGAAATCTCATATTGATATGCAATCATTCATTCCAACCACTTATACATCTAATGGTAATATTAGGGTTATATTTTATCCTGAAAAGTGTGTGAGTTTTGCTTCAAACGTGATTATGGAAATCAAAAATAATGTGTTTGGAAAGAAGTATCATGAAAAGAATAGTCAAGAAACCTGGAGGAATTCATGTGTTCTGAAGCAGGAAGTGATTGAATGTGAAACACATGCATATAAATTTGCGAACTTTTGAATGAAATATATACAGTATGATGTGCATAAGCTGCAGAAATAGTAATGTAGCAGTGTTGAATAAAAATGAACATCAAAATACACATCATGTCCCCTAGGAATCTACTTGCATTGATATTAATCTGGGTCAGTTACTGTAGACATATTAGGATTTTTATGCACCATTTACTGAAGTTAGTTTTCAGTACTAGGAAACAAATATGTATTTCAGGTGGATGAATATTCTGAGAATAATCTTGTGGAAACTTGATTTTAAATCCATATAAATCGCAAAACATTATAAACAAAAAACACACACAGACATTAAAATGTAGCATAGTATATGCCAATTGAAATTCATCTTGAAATATATATCATCCACTGATCCAAAACTATTTGTTTAATGAACTTGGATTCATGAATAATGTTGTTCAACTAAGAAGCTCCCCCATAGTTTGAATTTTCTGTTCCAACAGTGTTTAGGAGGAGTGATCTCCTAAATGTGTATGCAAATATGTGCTACACAAAAATATTTCCACTCTCATCCAGAACAATGACTTGATATTACCTTCGCCCCAAGAAAGACACAATTGGAATAGAAGAGTTAGAAATTCTGTGAATACATATCTGGAATTAAAATGCTCGGGAGTTCACAACATTGGAGTTTGCAGAGGAGTTTCCAAAAGTAAGGGAGAGGCTTGATAGACCCAACCTGATTTTTTATTAAAATTGGGAACCATCTTGCCACAAAGCCGTGAAAAGATAATTTTGGCTTTACTCTAAATTACTGCAAATTCTGAACCTGCTTGGAACGCCTGCCCGTGCCTTGAACTCATCCACACCTGGCTCTCTGACCAGATAACAGTACTTTCTGAAACTTTAGTGACACCTCATAAATATTGGCCTTCCCTGGCCAGACAACAACCCTCTCTGAGGCCCTAATGGTCCTCATTATTTCTGATATTGGGGCCAGCAAAAAAAAAAATGTAAACTACCATTAGTGTGATGCTTTCAAAGTTTTGTTATCTGTAACCACCCGTTTGTGTAACTTTCTGGGCTATATAGCTGGGCTGTAGGAAAGGTGGGGTTGCTGTCTTGTTCCCGCCATTTTGGGAAGGAGAGGCAGCCCAGCCTGTTGAAATAATAAGCTTGCCTTAATTTGATTTTAATTGGAGTCAGTGGTCTTTTCTTGCATCCTAGTCCAAAATTTTGGAGTTCCCCAGTGAGATGACCCTGCCCGAGCAGATCACAAAACCAGACTGCTGAAAATTCTGAAGCTGGCCTTCCCTCCAGGGCACTGGGCTGGAGAACCACTCTAGGAGGTGCACAACTTGAGATGTTCCAAGGCCTTGGAGTGAGCCGTCAGTCTGGGGAGCACTGCAGTGAACCACCACACTAAAACTATTATCAAGCCCCTGGTGGAGGAGGCCTCCATAGGTAAGTGGCGCCTTTATAACATCTGATATCTGGTTAAGGGAGATCTCTTCTGATGACAGAGAGGTGGCCTGGGGAGGCTCACATACACTCCTGTCCAGGACAGTAATGAGAATCATGCTGTCCTCTGTTCTGTTCTGTAGGGAATTCCTCTGGAAGGGTAGAGAGGTGCCGATGGGCACACACACGCTCCTACCCTGGAGCTTTAGCAAGATGTTGCATTGCTCCTCTGTTTTTCTGTTTCGGCACCAGGATTCTGTTTTTCTGTGTTTTGTTCTGTGGTCTATATGTTTTTTGTTTTTTTTTTTTTTGTGCGTTTTTTTGTTTGATTTCTGTGGTAAAATTTTAAGGATATTGGACGTGAAAAAGGGTAACAAAGCAAGTAAGCCTGACACCCTTTCGACTGTGTTTTAAGGAACTGTGATGAACTTTACCCACCTTTGTTAAGCAGGAAGAAAGAAGCCCCTAGCTGGCTGCCTGGAGCACACCCACTGCACAGGGCAATGCCTGCTGGGGAACGAAGAACTGAGTATACCCCAGGTTAACAAGTGAAACTCTTTAAAATCCCTTGTCCCTCCAGATCATGAGAGTCACAACCTTTTGGCAGAGTCCCCTTGTTTTTCCTTTGTTAGCAAAGCAATAAACCTCCATTTTCTTTTTCTCAAAACCCTGTCCTCATTATTAAATTAGCATTAATTTGCTTCAGGGTCAGAAACCGAACTTTAAGTTACAAATTTTGATACCCGGCCCCGTCCCAGAACTTTTTGAGAGCTGACGACTGAAATGTTAGGAGATGGTGCATGCTTGGAGTGGACCCGAAACAGAAGAGCTAATCCTGTAAGTAAAAGGAGGGACTGAGGGACCCCAGCAACTGCCAAAGCCCTGTTGCTTCAGGGAATTCCCTCCTTCCTTCCCTGCACTGTAAGAATTATGACACCTCTGTCTTCTTTTAAAAGAGAAAAATAAAAAGGGGACACTAAATGCAGTAAAGTCACCATGGAGACCCTTGATTTTACATTTCAGGTAGCTTCTCTGTGAAAACATCTGGTCCCCTTGTGGGGACATCTGTGGTGCCACTGGTGCAGGAGATTTTTCTCTTATCTGCTCTGTTTTAAAGGCTTCTGTCTGTCAGCCATATTCTGGAGTTCCTTTCTGTCTGTCTTGTGCCTTTGTTTTTGGCACTTTAAGACATGTGCAATAATGTGTTTATATTATAAATTGTTTCTTGAGAATGATCTTAGCTGAATGTGTGTCTAAATGATGATGTTTTATTGTAAAAATCTGGTATCTGAATGCGTTTTTTGAAGCATTGCACAATATTGCAGTTAAAAGTCGGGTTTAGGTAATTGTTTAGTTTTTGATTTCAGATAATTCATGCCAGAGAACTTAAATACTTAGGATGGAAAACTAAAGAACTCTACTTCCAAGTTGGCAAGTAACTTCCCAATCATGCAGTCTTTTTTTCTCCAATTCTGAATTGGGTAGCCTGGGAAAATATCACTGTGTTTACCAGTGCATTAATTTGGACAAGGATAGTAAATCATAGTATGATATCTGTTGACAAAACAAGATGTAAAGATATAAAATTTTGTGAATTGTATCTTAAACTTGTAGCATAATTTTCAACATCCTAACCAGAAAATTATGGTTAAAATGCCTTAGGCCTGAGGTGTCTGCTCAGAATAGCAGTTTTTTCCTGCTCCTTCCAGACCTCAGCCAGGACTTCTGTTGAAATGCAAATGAAAGTCTCCTGTAAGCTCAGTAGGAGACTGATCTGAGGCCTAAGGGAAAAAAATGGTAAATTGTATGGTATTTACTAATTACCGGCCAGTCATTTTTTCTAGGACTCATAATTTTTTCTTAGATTCTTTTTTTTTTTGAGTTTATGATTTTGATCCTACAGACCTAGGTTAATGTTTTTCTGATCAGTTTTATCTTTGACCAACTGTGGAGTTTTAAAAACATTGCAATGGTGATTTCACCTGTGAAAAGCTACAAGGCCTTCACTATTATTAGGTGTGCACACTTTTGTTATGTGTTTTATGTCTCTCTCTCTCTCTCTCTCTCTCTCTCTCTCTCTATATATATATATATATATATATATATATATATATATATATATATATACATATACACATATGTCCGTATATCATTCAAATGATACACAAATTAACATATATAAGGAGCACTCATATAAAAAAGCGCTCATAAAAACAAATTTTAAAAAGTGGACCACAGATCTTTAATTCACGTGGTTTAAATGTTTCAATTTAGATTGGATAAACAGATAAATATAAATGTCTTCAAATTTATGCCTATAAGTTTTTCTAGGTGTTCAAAAATCTAATAAAATATTATTGTCTACCAAAGGTCTATATGACTTTGTTCTAGGACTTTTCCTTCAACCAAAAAATGGTTTACACTGTTCAATACATTTGTCTAATATTTTGATTAAAAAGTAAAGTAAATTTGATTTGGATTTACTCATTCATGAGTGTTTTTGTTTGATATCTGATTGATATACTAAGGTCTATCAATTTTTAGTACAAAATCTGTATAAAATGTTTACAATCTTATACAGACTTTCTACTAAAGTCTGTGTAAGATTGTAAAAATTAGTCATGTGTTAAAGAGACAAAAATTTCTTAAAACATAAGATTACTCATAACATTGTGTTTATTAAGTCTTATTTTTTCCAGAGCAAGCAACCATAAAAATTAAACAACTGTTTAAAACAGAACTGTTATTTTAGAGCACTGTACTGCCATTTCTTTAAAAGATAAACTTGGTTAATGTAGAAACATCAATGTAACTGTGATGCTATTAATGTGCTCATATCTTCCAGTTATACAACTCGATAAGGTAGAAACATTAAAAGAGCATTATATCAAGCTGGTGTTCTGAAGTTGTATGGTAAATAAAATATATATTGGGGATTTATTTACCTGTTATCAATAAGATATGTAAAGTTTTATGTTACACTTTACATTGTGCAACAATTTAAATGTATTTTTAAATTAATGAGAGACTAATCTATTTGAATGTTAAAAACATTCAGCCATTCTTTAATTCATGTTTCAAAAGTGATATTATATGGTGTTAGCTAATGTTCATGTGACCTCAAACAATTTATGTAAACTTTGTAAAAGGATATTAAAAAACGAAGATCAGCTTTAGAACTAAAACACTTATGATTTATAAAGAGCCCTGTCTTACCTGAGATAAGGCTCTGTGTCCCATCTTACTACATGTGAGAATGACTACGAAAGCAGTAGGTCAGATTTTATTTCATTTAAAGTTATGTTCAAAAGTTTTGTTTTTTTCTTTTTTTTTTTTCTCTCAAGTTTACTAGGATCTCAAACAGGGAATATAAAGTAAAACTCACCCAAAAAATTCAGGGTAGCATTACATTAACTAAGTATTTTTACTCTTGTTAAAAAATTTTGTTTTTTAATTTGCTAATAAGTGATCTAAAGATTCCCTGTTGGTGTTTTAACTATGGCTGGAATCTTTCAGAATTAAAATCTTGTGATATCCTGGCTTAGATTCCCAGTGCTCTGTGTAAAGTCACCCTGGGCCAAGATCTCAGATTCCAATGGTGAATCTCATGTGTGGCCTCCTGAAATCCCAACACAATTCATGGCAATACTTCTCTGAGGTCAGTTATACAACTCAGTCTCTAAGGGGAATCACAACAGAGTTCAAGCCCAGGTGGACCCAGGCATCTCTTCAAATTGCCACACAAATGATGACAATTAAAACCAAAACACTCTCACATGGCCCTCTTCATCTTTTTATATAGACACTAATCATAACCTCTAGCTGGAGGTTTCCATGAGGGGCACAGCCCAAGACAGTGTCAAAAATAATCTCCCTTGTCCCTCATTTGCCTAAAGTCAAAGTGGCCTGGACAACCTTAGTGTGAACCAGAAGTGATCAAATAGGCCTGCCGTTAATACTACTCCACTTCTCAAATTTGAGGCCTACTGACTGTGGGGTATAGATTTTTAGTGTGAATTGGAGTTATAAGAAAACCCAAGCACCTATTGTCTCCCCTCTGCAGCCCTTTGAAGAACTTATTTGACACAAATGATCCCTATTCTCACTTGATGGAGGTCAGGAATCTTACAGAGGAAGTCGAGAGGCTTCATCCACAATGACTGATCTTTTTTCCATTTAGGTTTTGGATGCCCACATGGGATCTTTCTTTAGATTCATCAGGTGCTTAAAATCTAAACCACAGGCTCACACAGGGCCAAGAGGCTGATTCAGATACATCCATTTCCAAAGCAATGAAGCAAAGAGCCACAGGTGATGCCCATTCATTTCCATTTGAAAACTGTTTTCTTCAGGCTTCACAAAGGGGTGGCCTGAGGCAAAGACCTTTCTGACATTCAGAGCAACAGAACAATAGGTAATCAAAAGGCCCCAAGCAGTTTTTCTCCACGGAGACTTTCCTTGTTACTCTAATATGTGAGTTTTCTGAGTTGCTCGCCATTCCCTTCAGCTATCCAGTACATGGCCATGTCACAGAGCTTGGAGGTGGTAAATATCTTGTACAAAAATACATGATACTAATCTTGAGAGTGGCCAGAATTCATGAAAAAATGGAAAATTAGGTAGATAGCCGGTGTTGCCCATGGATAAGGCAAGCCTCAGTCCATTCATTAATTGGAAAGGATGCATGCTGGGAAGCTTTCTACTAGACAGGACACACCCAATGAGCTATTTTTTTCTAATATCCACAAAGAAAAACACAGTGGGATACACGGACATAGAAACAGTCTCCTTGTCAAATGACTTACTGGAAACAGTGCACTCCAATCCAAACAAACCTCCTTTTTTACCTATTCTCAGAACATGGAAAAAAAACCACAAACACAAACCAACACCCACAAATGCAACTCCTTCCCCCAAGTAGGTCTGTCACTATCTGGAGTGTCCTCTGACTGGTAGGCCAAATGATGTTCCCCACAAATGGCCTTTCTGTCTCAGATCTGGTCTCCTTGGTCAACTCTGTGAAGTTGTCAGGAGGCAGTGGTGAGCCAATTCCTGTCCTCTCAGGAAAGACCCCTCTTCAGAGCTTTCTTAGTATTTGGCAACCCTTACATCAGTAGGTACCAAGAAAGACTGACTCTGTCCTTAGTAAATCCAAACAAGTGAGCCCACTGCGACTGGGACTTGGACTGGCTCTGGTGCCTGGCTTCCTGGATCACAAAATTCAGAGAGTTCCATCGCCAAGGAAATGAGGTGAGGTCACTACCTTCAGGAAATAAATGAGGTCCCTGTCTTGGCCACTACTTTGTCCTAACAGTTGCATCCTAGTGTCTCCTGACATGGAGGCTGCCCTACTTCCTGTGATACTTTCACATGTTAGAATGGTATAGAAACCATAGTCACCTGGGAACAGCTCTCCACACAGGCCTGCTTTGGTCCATCTTCCCTGCATTAAGAATAGAGAGGCTGACTCAGACACATCCTTTCATCCTGACCATGTTGTTTGCCATGGAATATGACTTTTGTTCTTTCAGGTCTTTCATAGCTGCCTACATCTTCTCCAGGGATTATTTCTGCATGGATTTTGAGGTACTCAGCAGGTGGAAGATCTCCTAACTTCCTGTATTGTAATATCAACTTTATCCCTGCTCTTCTGTAAAGTGAGATTGAGGGAACATTGTATGGTTAGGGTTAATAGCATGTTCCATTTGGCTTAGGAATCATTCTGCTGGATGAATAATGGTATTGGGAACCAGCAATATTTATAAGAATATAGAGGTAAAATATAAGTATGAAAACAGAAATCTAGGTAATATTTGAAGCCCAGAAGGATTTGGGCTCTTGATTGGGATCCTTAGCTTGAGTAATGTTTTGCACCGAGGTCGATGCAAATCGATATACAATGGCATAAGACCCTGTACCTCAGATGATTGAATGTAGAAGAGAACATCCAGTGAAAAAGGGATAGTGTGTAGGATTAGAAAGATAGTCAGTAGGTTTAGGAGGAAGAGTGAGTCTAGGATTTGGACCAAAAGTTCTTTAGCAATAGGTTTCGGTTAGAGAGTGAATATAAATGGCACCATATGTGAAAAGTTGGGCACAATGATGAACTGGGAAAAATATGTAGGAAGGCAGACATCAATAGAGACATTAGGAAATCAGGCAAAGTATAACGTGAGTGATAAGATTTGACATTTTCAACAGGGTTGAGGTTGAATACATAATCTTAAAAAGAAAGAAAAATGTAGTCACCAATTGGATTGACATTTGAGAGCATTAGGCAAAATGGACATGGATGTTTTTAGTAATCCATGTTCACATTCCATTGAGGCTTTATTGCAATCATAATGGTGACCTTTGCATTTTGTGTCCAGAATATTACTGTGATAATATGTATATGTAGATCAGGTGACATGAGTATTTCTTCCACCTTTTCTGGGAGCAATATTTTGAAAACATATAAATTAGTACTGGGGATACTAAGAGGTTTACCCTGTGTTGATGAATATAGAGATGATGCATTAATAGACCATACTGTGAAAAAATTATGTGACTGGTTCCAAATTTACATAATGGATTGTTTTAATATCTGAAAATATAGACGAAATCATATATTGATATATGTACATTCATTCCAACAAGTTATATATCTAATGGTATTATTAGGGTTACCGTTTATCATGAATAGTGTGTGAGTTTTGCTTCAAAAATGATAATGGAATAGAAAATAATGTGTTTAGAAAGAACTCTAGTGAAAAGACCAGTCAAGAAACATAGAGGAATATATGTGTTCCAAAGGAGGAAGTGATTGAAAGTAAACCAAATATTTATAAATTTGTGAACTTGTGAATGAAAGGATATATTTTATGATGTCCATAAACTGAATAAATAATAACGCACCAAGTTTGAATAAAAATGAACTTTAAAAAACACATCATATCCAATAGGAATGTATTTGCATTGATGTTAAACTTGGTCAGTTAGTCTAGAAATATTAGGATTTGTAAGAACCCTTCCCTGAATTTAGTTTTCAGTACTAGGAAACAAATATGTATTTCAGTGGATGTATATTTCTGAGAATAAACTTGTTAAAAGTTGATTATAAATCCACATATATGAATATGAATGAATTCAGGTGGTGTATAAGAAGACATATATTTCATATTTTGGAAAATCTGGAGACTATATATATATATATATATATATATATATATATATAGAGAGAGAGAGAGAGAGAGAGAGAGAGAGAGAGAGACAAACACACACACATTATAATGTCGCAATATATATGTCAATCGAAATTCATCATGAAAAATAACTCATCCGCATATCCCAAAATATTCATTTTACTGAACATGGATGTATGTATAATGTTGTTCATCTAGGAAGCTCACCCATGGGTTGAATTTTCTGTACCAACAGCGTTTAAGAGGAGTGATCTCTTCTCACAAATAGTATCTGCCAAGTCAGCCACCTTACAAGAATGTACGTGTGAAACCAGGTAGGATTCTATTTGTGCATATAAAAATACATGTGCTTAATAGGCTACAGAAAAGGGAGACAGGAATTCATATATTTCTTAACTTTAAAAACACATGGAATAGTGTGTAGTGTCCCTCTTTATCCCTTTTGATTAACTTTGGCTTAAAAAAAAGAATTTTATTGAGAATTTTTGTATATATCTTTGTCAGGAATATTGCTCTGAAGATTTCTTTCCTTGATGTGTCTTTGTCTGATTTTGGTATGTGAGTGATAATAGCCTCATGGAATGAGTTTGGAGGAGTTCCATCCTTTTCTATTTTATGAAATAATTTGAGGAGTATTGTGATGAATGCTTCTTTGAAGGTCTTGTAGAACATGGCTGAGAATCTGTCTGTTCCTGGGCTTTGCTTGATTGGTAGGCTGTTGACAGCAACTTCTATTTCATTGCTTGAAATTGATTTGTTTAAATTGTTCACGTCCTACTAATTAAGTTTGGGTATATCTCTAAAATTTTATTGATGTCATCATGGTATTTTAATTTATTAGACTATAAATTTTCAAATTAGTTTTCAATTATTCTCTGTATTTTAGTTGTGTACTCTGTAAAAGTTCCTTTATGATCCTTAATTTTAGTAATTTGAGGTTTTTTTTCTTCATTAGCTTGGTTAAGGAAGTGTCAACTTTATTTATTTTTCAAAGATTAAATTTTGTGTTGTGTCAAAAAAAATAACACATGGAAAATTATTTCAATAAATTGAATAGATTTATAACTCCTACCTTATATTATGCAAAAGGCAAGTCCAACTATACACCATGTCTCTTCTGAAATGCTTGTATCTATTCTGTTTGGGTTCTTTTTCTCCATTATATTAGTATTAGTGGTAAGAGTCTCGTAGGGTATATGAATGTTTCTGAGAATAATCTTGTGAAAAGATAATTATAAATCCATATTCATGAATATGAAAAATTTAGGAAGTGCAAAATAAGACACATATATTTCATACTTTGAAAAATTTGGAGAGTATATCTATATTTATATCTATATATCTATATCTATATCTATATCTATATATATATATATATATATATATATATATATATATATATACACACACACACACACACACACACACACACAACACTCACAGACATTAAAAAGTACCAATATAAATGCCAATCGAAATTCATCAGTAAATATATATCATCCACAAATGCAAAAAATATTTATTTTACTAAACATGAGTTTATATATAATGTTTTTCTAATAGGACGCTCTCCTATAGGTTGAATTTTTATTTCCAAAAGCATTTAGGAGGAGTGAACTCTTCTCACAATTTGTATCTGCCAAGACAGCCACCTCACAAAAATGTACGTGTGATACCTGGTAGGATTCTATATATGCATATAAATATACATGTGTGAATAGGCTACAGAAAAGGGAAACAAGAATTCACATATTTGTTAAGTTTAAAAACACATGGACAATATTACAATTAAAATTTGACTAGATTTATAACTCCAACCTTATATAAGGCAAATGTCAAGTCCAACTCTACAACATGTCTCCTCTGAAGTGCTTGTATTTCTATTGTGTTGGGTTAATTTTCACGATTATATTAGGATGAATAGTCTGAGTCTACTAGGTATGGGTTATTGTCAGGGATTCAGTACTTCGAATGAAAAATTGGAAAATGAATCCAATGTGTATGTAAATATACGCTGCACAAATATCCTCCCGCTCTCATCCAGAACAATGCCTTGACATTACCTTCACCACAAGTAAGACACAACTAGAGGAGAAGAGTTACAAAATCAGTGAATACATATCTGGAATGGAAAATGCTAAGGAGTTCACATTCTGGAGGCGGTAGAGGAGTTTCAAAAAGTAAGGGACAGGGTAAACACTCCACAAACATGGAGCTCTGCTGGCCTAAAAACTTTTGGAGAAACTGCCTCTGAGCTTCCGCACTTGAAATATATGTTGTTTTCAGGAGATTTGGCTTCCTTTGTAGTGAGACCATCAAAGCTGGGTCTACATCTATGTGACCTGGAGGACATGGTTTCTTATTTTCCAATGAACAAGATGAAGCAGTGCTGAATCCTCTCTTTGTAAGTAAACTGAGGCCACTGGGGACTAAGTGTCTCCCCGTGTGGACTGTGAAGCCATTTGGTCCTCCTCCAATTTTTGTGGAGTTTTTGCTGCTGCACTGTGAGTTTGGTAGTTGTTTCACGAAATACTAGGAGCTAAACTGGGACACAGTGCTGGAGGGAGTTCTGTCACGTGTGGTGGGTCAGGGTCTGCAAGAGAATGCACCAACTAGGCTTCTATATCTCACAGCTTTCCCCATTTCCCCCTTTTCCATATCAACCTGATTCTTAATTTTCCTCTGAAAACTCTCCATATAACAAGATGCCTTTACATATAAGGGTCTGCTGGCTGCACCATGTCAGTTACAAGCCATTTGGAATCCAATGGTAGATCCACAAGGCCCTTCCACGAATGTTTTATCAAACACCTCCCCACCACTGCTCTAGACCCACTACTCAGCAGGCTACAAACTACTGGCATCTCTGTTCTACACCATTTTCATGAAACTCAGTAAATCAAGGCACTGTCTGGTATAATCATGATCAGCAAAAGACATCCAATGTTTCTCCAGTACCACCTGGTCATAGGTATTTCAAAAATTTCATGGTATTTATCTAGCCATTTTTCAAGCATGAAGTTGGAGGCACTGTGGGTTTCAATTCATTCAGCAAAGATTAAATGGTGAGGAAGCTCATTTCAATAAAATCTCTGGAGAACTCTCACAGGCAAGGCTTCCCAAAGAGTGGACAAAAGGTCACATTAGGCGAGGCCCATTGAGGTCTATAATGTGAGGTCCACGTGTGTTTTGACTCTCAACTATGGCTGCCATTTCTGTAAGGATAAAATCATGTGATATCTTTGCTGAGATTCCCAGGCGTCTGTGGAAATCCACCCGGGACCTAGGTCTCAGTTTCCAAGAGCGACTTTCATGCATGGAATCTTAAAATCCCAACAAAATTCATGGCAATGCTTCTCTGAGTTCAGTTCCAAAACCCAATCTCTAAGGGGAATCACACCAGAGTTGAAGCCCACGTGGACACAGTCATTTATTCCAATGCCACGCAAATGAGCAACATTAAAACCAAAACACTCCCACATAGCCCTCATCTTATTCCATATAGTCAATCATCTTAACATCTGGCTGGAGGTTTCCATGAGGGGCGCAGCCCAAGACAGTGTCCAAAATCAGCTCCTTTGCCCCTCATTTGCCTAAAGTCAGGGTAGGCTGGACACCGTTTCTGTGAACCAGGAGTAAACAAATAAACCTGCCGTTAATACTTCTATGTTTCTCCAATTTGAGGTCTACTGATTTTAGGTATCAATTCTTTAGGTGATTTAGAGTCAAGCGAAAACACAAGCACCTCTGCAGGGCTTTGAAGAACTCATTTGACCTAAATAATCCCTATTCTCATTTGATGGAGTGCAGCAACCTAACAGAGGAAGGCAAGAGACTTCATCCAAAATGAATGATATTTTTTGCCATTGTGGTTTTGGAAGCTCACATGGGATCATTCTTAAGATCCATCAGGTGCTGAGAATCTAAGCTACAGCCACACACAGGTCCAAGAGGCTGATAAAGACACATCCATTTCCAAAGCAATTAAGCTAAGAGCCACAGGTGAGGCCCATTCATTTCCATTTGAAAACTGTTTTCTTCAGGCTTCACAAAGGGGTGGCCTGAGGCAAAGACCTTCCTGACATTCAGTGCAACACAGCAATAAGTAAGCAAAAAGCCCAAAGCAGTGATTCTGCACTGAGACTTTCCTGCTCACACTGATATCTGAGTTTTCTGAGATGCTCGCCATTCTCTTCAACTATCCTTTACATGGCCATGTCACAGAGCTTGGAGGTGGTACATATTTTGGACACAAATCCATGAGCCTATTCTGGAGAGTGGCCAGAATTCAGGAAGAAAACAACAACTTAGAAAGATAACAGGTGTTGCACATCGATAAGACAAGCTGCAGTCCATTCATATATTGGGCAGGATGAATTATAGGGAAGATTTAAACTAGACAGGACACATCCATTAATGCATTCTCTTTTCTAATGTCTACAACAACGGACACAGTGGGATACACAGAAACAGAAACACTCGCCGTGTCAAATGACTTATTAGAAACTGTCCACTCCAAACCAAACAAAACGCCTTTCCTATCTATTCTCAGAACATGAGACAAAACAACAAACCCACACCCACTCCCACAAAGGCACCTCCTTCCCCCAAGTAGGTCTTTGACTATCCGAAGTATCCTCTGACTGGTGGGCCATACTATGTTCCCTCGACATGGCCTGTCTTCTCTCAGATCATGTTTCCTTGAAAAACTCTGTGAAGATGTCAGGAAGAAGTGGTTAGCCACTACCTGTTTTCTCAGGAAAGGTCCATATTCATAGCTCTCCTTGCATTTGGCCATCCTCACATCATTAGGTACCAAGAAAACTGACTCTGTCCTTGGTAAATCCAAACAAGTGAGCCCACTGGGCCTGGGACTGGGACTGCCTCTGGGTGCCTGGCTTCTTGGATACCAAGTTCAGAGAGTTCCATCACCAAGGAAATGAGGTATGTCACATTCTTTGGAACTGAATGAGGTCACTGCCTTGGCAACCAATTTGTCCTAACAGTTGCTTCCAAGGGTTACATAAGATGGAGGTTTCCCCTACTTCCTGTGACACTTTCATAAGGTAGAATGTATATCAACCATTGGCACCCTGGAACAGCTCTCCACTCAGGCCTGGATTGTTCCACCTTGTCTACAGTAAGAAGAGAGAGGCAGATTCAGACACATCCCTTCATCCTGACCAGGTTGTTTGCCATGGAAGATGACTTTTGCTCTCTCAGGTGCTTCATACCTGCCTACAACTTCTCCAGGTATCATTTGTGCATGGACATTTGAGGTTCTCATCTGGTGGAAGATCCCCAACTTTCATGTATTGTTAGAACCCCTCTGTCCCTGCTCTTCTGTAAAATGATTGAGGGAACAGTGTATACTTGGGGTTAAAAACAGGTTTGATTTGGTGACGAATGATTTTGTGCGATGAATAATGGCATTGGGAACCTGCAATATTTACAAGAATATAGAGGTGAAATATAAGTATGAAAACAGAAATCTAGGTATGCTTTGAAGCCCAGAAGGGTTTTGCCCTTGATTGGGATACTTAGCTTTGAATTATGTTCTGCAAAGATGTCTCAGATAATTCGAATTACAATGGCATAGGACGTTGTACATTGGATGATAGAATTTAGAAGAGAACATCAGGTCAAAAAGGGATATTCAGTAGGATTAGGAAGATAGTCGGTAGGTTTAGGAAGAAGAGTGAGTACAGGATTTGGACCAAAAGTTCTTTAGCAATAGACTTTTGGTTATAGAGTGAATGTAAATGTCAGCACATATGAAGAGTCAGTCACTATGTTGAACTGGGGAAAATATGTAGAAAAGCAGATATCAATAGAAACATTACGAAATCAGGCAAAGTATAAAGTGAGGGATAGAATTAGACATTTTCAACAGTGTTGAGTTTGAATATATAAATAGGAAAAAACAAATATGTAGTCACCAATAGGATTGACAATTGACAGCATTAGGCAACCTGGATATGGATGTTTTTAGAAATCCATGTTCACTTTCCATTTAGGCTTTGGTACAATCATAAGTGTGACCTTTCCATTTTTTGTCCAGAATATTACTGTGATAATGAGGTGACATGAGTATTTCTTTCACCATTTCTGGGAGCAATATATTGAAGATGTAATATTAGAATCGGGGTACAAAGAGGTGTACCCTGTTTCTATGAACATAGAAAAAAGCATGAATAGACCATACTGTGAATAAATAATATAATTTTTTCAACTTTAAATATAGAATTGAACTGATATCTGAAAAATTAAAGGAAATCGTACATTGATATACAATCATTCATTCAAACCAGTTATATATCTATTGGAAATATTAGTGTTTTGGTTTATCATGAAGAGTGTGTGAGTATTGCTTCAAAATGATTATGGAAATTCAAAATTATGTGTTTGGAAAGAAGTCTGATGAAAGGACCAGTCAAGAAACCCTGACAATACATGTGTTCTGAAGCAAGAAGTCATTAAAGTTGAAACAAATGCCTATTAATTTGTGAACTTGTGGATGCAATGTATATCCTATGATGTGCAAAAACTGAAGAAACAATAATGTACCAGTGTCGAATACAAATGAATGACAAATTACATATCATGTCCCATAGGAGTCTTCTTGCATTGATGTTAGACTGGGTCAGTTACTGTAGAGTAATTAGGATTTGTATGCACCATTCACTGAAGTTAGGTTTCAGTACTATGAAACAAATATGTATTTCAGGTGGATGAATATTTCTGATTATAATCTTGTGAAAAGTTGATTATAAATCCACATACATGTACAGGAATGAATTTAGAGAGTATATATTAGACACATTTTTTCATATTTTGAAAAATTTGGAGAGTATATATATATATATCTATGTCTATACACACACACAGACACACACACACAGACACACACACACACACACAGACACACACACACACACAACATTCACAGACATTAAAAAGTACCAATATAAATGCCAATCGAAATTCATCAGTAAATATATATCATCCACAGATGCAAAAATGTTTATTTTACTGAACATGAGTTTATGCATAATTTTGTTCTACTAGGACGTTCTCCTATAGGTTGAATTTTCATTTCCAACAGCATTTAGGAGGAGTGAACACTTCTCACAATTTGTATCTGCCAAGACAGCCACCTCACAAAAATGTACGTGTGATACCTGGTAGGATTCTATATATGCATATAAATATACATGTGTGAATAGGCTACAGAAAAGGGAAATAAGAATTCACATATTTGTTAAGCTTAAAAACACATGGAGAATATTTTAATTAAAATTTGACGAGATTTATAACTCCTACCTTATATAATGCAAATGTCAAGTCCAACTATACAATATGTCTCCTCTGAAGTGCTTGTATTTCTATTGTGTTGGGTTAAATTTCCCCATTATATTAGGATGAATAGTCTGAGTCTACTAGGTAAGTTTTAGTGTCCGGGATTCAGTACTTCAAATGGAAAATTGGAAAATGAATCCAATGTGTATGTAAATATATGCTGCACAAATATCCTCACGCTCTCATCCAGAACAATGCCTTGACATTACCTTCACCCCAAGTAAGACACAATTAGAGGAGAAGAGTTACAAAATCAGTGAATACATATCTGGAATGGAAAATGCTCAGGAGTTCACAACCTTGGAGGTGGTAGAGGAGTTTCCAAAAGTAAGGGACAGGGTAAACACTCCACAAACATGGAGCTCTGCTGGCCTAAAAACTTTTTGAGAAACTGCCTCTGAGCTTCCGCACTTGAAATATATGTTCTTTCATGAGATTTGGCTTCCTTTGTAGTGAGACCATCAAAGTTGGGTCTGCATCTATGTGACCTGGAGGACATGGTTTCTTATTTTCCAATGAACAAGATGAAGCAGTGCTGAATCCTGTTTTTAGGTAAATTAAGGTCACTAGAGACTAAGTGACTCCCCGTCTCCCCGCGTGGACTGTGAAGCCATTTGGTCCTCCTCCACTTTTTGTGGTGTTTAGGCTGCTGCACTGTGAGTTTGGTATTTGTTTCACGAAATACTAGCAGCTAAACTGGGACACAGTGCTGGAGGGAGTTCTGTCACGTGTGGTGGGTCAGGGTCTGCAAGAGAATGCACCAACTAGGCTTCTATCTCTCACAGCTTGCCCCATTGCCCCCTTGTCCATATCAACCTGATTCTTAATTTTCCTCTTAAAACTCTCCATATAACAAGATGCCTTTACATATAAGTGTCTGCTGGCAGCACCATGTCAGTTACAAGCCATTTGGAATCCAATGGTAGATCCACATGGCCCTACCACGGATGTTTTATCAAACACCTCCCCAGCACTGCTCTAGACCCACTACTCAGCAGGCTCCAACTTACTGGCATCTCTGTTCTACACCATTTTCATGAAACTCAGTAAATCAAGGCACTGTCTGGTATACTCATGATCAGCAATAGGACATCCAATGTTTCTCCAGTGCCACCTGGTCATAGGAATTTCAAAAATTTCATGGTATTTATCTAGCCATTTTTCAAGCATGAAGTTGGAGGTACTGTGGGTTTCAATTCATTCAGCAAACATTAAATGGTGAGGAAGCTCATTTCAATGAAATCTCTGGAGAAATCTCACAGGCAAGGCTTCCCAAAGAATGGACAAAAGGTCACATTAGGCCAGGCCCATTGAGGTCTACAATGTGAGGTGCATGTGTGTTTTGACTCTCAACTATGGATGCCATTTATTTAAAAAAAATCATGTGATATCCTTGCTGAGATTCCCAGGCCTCTGTGGAAATCTACCCGGGGACTAGGTCTCAGTTTCCAAGAGCTACTTTCATACGTGGCCTCTTAAAATCCCAACAAAATTCATAGCAATGCTTCTCTGAGTTCAGTTCCAAAACCCAGTGTTTAAGGGGAATCACACCAGATTTCAAGCCCACGTGGAACCAGTCATTTTTTCCAATGCCACACAAATGACCAACATTAAAACCAAAACACTCCCACATGGCCCTCACCTTATTCCATATAGTCAATCATCTTAAACTCTGGCTGGAGGTTTCCATGAGGGGTGCAGCCCAAGACAGTGTCCAAAATCAGCTCGTTTGCACCTCATTTGCCTAAAGTCAGGGTAGCCTGGACACCGTTGCTGTGAACCAGGAGTGAACAAATAAGCCTGCCGTTAATACTTCTATGTTTCTCCAATTTGAGGGCTACTGATTTTAGGTATCGATTCTTTAGGTGATTTAGAGTCATGCGAAAACACAAGCACCTCCTCAGGGCTTTGAAGAACTCATTTGACTCACAGAATCCCTATTCTCATTTGTTGGAGTGCAGGAACCTAACAGAGGAAGGCAAGAGTCTTCATCCACAATGAATGATATTTTTTACCATTTTGGTTTTGGAAGCTCACATGTGATCATTCTTAAGATCCATTAGGTGCTGAGAATCTAAGTCACAGCCACACACAGACCAAGAGGCTGATAAAGACACATCCCTTTCCAAAGCAATTAAGCAAAGAACCACAGGTGAGGCCCATTAATTTCCATTTGAAAACTGTTTTCTTCAGGCTTCACAAAGGGGTTGCCTGAGGCAAAGACCTTCCTGACATTCAGTGCAAAACAACAATAAGTAAGCAAATAGCCCAAAGCAGTGTTTCTCCACTAAGACTTTCCTGGTCACACTGATATCTGAGTTTTCTGAGATGCTCGCCATTCTCTTCAACTATCCTTTACATGGCCATGTCACAGAGCTTGGAGGTGGTACATATTTTGGACACAAATCCCTGAGCCCATTCTGGAGAGTGGCCAGAATTCAGGAAGAAAACAACAACTTAGAAAGATAGCAGGTGTTGCACATCGATAAGACAAGCTGCAGTCCATTCATATATTGGGCAGGATGAATTATAGGGAAGATTTATACTAGACAGGACACATCCATTAATGCATTCTCTTTTCTAATGTCTACAACAATGGACACAGTGGGATAAACATAAACAGAAACACTCGCCTTGTCAAATGACTTACTAGAAACTGTCTGCTCCAAACCAAACAAACCGCCTTTTCGATCTATTCTCAGAACATGAGAGAAAACAACAAAACCCACACCCACTCCCACAAAGGCACCTCCTTCCCCCAAGTAGGTCTGTGACTATCCGGAGTGTCCTCTTACTGGTGGGCCATACTATGTTCCCCTGAAATGGCCTGTCTTCTCTCAGATCTTGTTTCCTTGACCAACTCTGTGAAGATGTCAGGAAGAAGTGCTTAGCCACTACCTGTTTTCTCAGGAAAGGTCCATCTTCAGAGCTCTCCTGGCATTTGGCCCTCCTCACATCATTAGGTACCAAGAAAACTGACTCTGTCCTTGGTAAATCCAAACAAGTGAGCCCACTGGGCCTGGGACTGGGAATGCCTCTGGGTGCCTGGATTCTTGGATACCAAGTTCAGAGAGTTCCATCACCAAGGAAATGAGGTATGTCACATTCTTTGTAACTGAATGAGGTCACTGCCTTGGCAACCACTTTGTCCTAACAGTTGCTTCCAAGGGTTACATAAGATGGAGGTTTCCCCTACTTCCTGTGACACTTTCATAAGGTAGAATGTATATCAACCATTGGCACCCGGGAACAGCTCTCCACTCAGGCCTGGATTGTTCTACCTTGTCTACAATAAGAAGAGATAGGCAGATTCAGACACATCCCTTCATCCTGACCAGGTTGTTTGCCATGGAAGATGGCTTTTGCTCTCTCAGGAGCTTCATACCTGCCTACAACTTCTCCAGGTATCATTTGTGCATGGACATTTGAGGTTCTCATCTGGTGGAAGATCCCCAACTTTCCTGTATTGTAAGAACCCCTCTGTCCCTGCTCTTCTGTAAAATGATTGAGGGAACAGTGTATACTTGGGGTTAAAAACAGGTTTGATTTGGTGACGAAAGATTCTGTGCAATGAATAATGGGATTGGGAACCTGCAATATTTACAAGAATATAGAGGTGAAATATAAGTATGAAAAAAGAAATCTAGGTATGCTTTGAAGCCCAGAAGGGTTTTGCCCTTGATTGGGATACTTAGCTTTGAATTATGTTCTGCAAAGATGTCTCAGATAATTTGATATACAATGGCATAGGACCTTGTACATTGGATGATTGAATTTAGAAGAGAACATCCAGTCAAAAAGGGATATTCAGTAGGATTAGGAAGATAGTCGGTAGGTTTAGGAAGACGAGTGAGTATAGGATTTGGACCAAAAGTTCTTTAGCAATAGACTTTTGGTTATAGAGTGAATGTAAATGTCAGCACATATGAAGAGTCAGACACTTTGTTGAACTGGGGAAAATATGTAGAAAAGCAGATATCAATGGAAACATTACGAAATCAGGCAAAGTATAAAGTGAGGGATAGAATTAGACATTTTCATCAGGGTTGAGTTTCAATATATAAATTAGGAAAAAACAAATATGTAGTCACCAATAGGAGTGACAATTGACAGCATTAGGCAACCTGGACATGGATGTTTTTAGAAATCCATGTTCACTTTCCATTTAGGCTTTGGTACAATCATAAGTGTGACCTTTCCATTTTTTGTCCAGAATATTACTGTGATAATGAGGTGACATGAGTATTTCTTTCACCATTTCTGGGAGCAATATATTGAAGATGTCAAATGAGAATCGGGGGTACAAATAGGTGTACCCTGTTTCTATGAACATAGAGAAAAACCACGAATAGACCATACTTGAATAAATAATATAACTTTTTTGAACTTTAAATAATGAATTGAACTGATATCTGAAAAATAAAAGGAAATTGTATATTGATATATAATAATTCATTCCAACCAGATATATATCTAATGGAAATATTAGTGTTTTGGTTTATCATGAAGAGTGTGTGAGTTTTGCTTCAAAATGATTATGGAAATTCAAAATAATGTGTTTGGAAAGAAGTCTCATGAAAAGACCAGTCAAGAAACCCTGACAATACATGTGTTCTGAAGCAAGAAGTGATTAATGTTGAAACAAATGCCTATTAATTTGTGAACTTGTGGATGAAATGTATATCCTATGATGTGCAAAAACTGAAGAAACCATAATGCACCAGTGTCGGATACAAATGAATGACAAATTACATATCATGTCCCATAGGAGTCTACTTGCATTGATGTTAGACTGGGTCAGATACTGTGGAATAATTAGGATTTGTATGCACCCTTCACTGAAGTTAGTAGTCAGTACTAGGAAACAAATATGTATTTCAGGTGGATGAATATTTCTGATTATAATCTTCTGAAAAGTGGATTATAAATCAACATACATGAACATGAATGAATTTAGAGAGTGTATACTAGACACATATATTTCATATTTGAAAAACTTTGGAGAGTATATCTATATCTATATCTATACACACACACACACACACACACACACACACACAACACTCACAGACATTAAAAAGTACCAATATAAATGCCAATCGAAATTCATCAGTAAATATATATCATCCACAGATGCAAAAATATTTATGTTACTGAACATGAGTTTATGTATAATGTTGTTCTTCTAGGACGCTCTCTTATAGGTTGAATTTTCATTTCCAACAGCATTTAGGAGGAGTGAACACTTCTCACAATTTGTATCTGCCAAGACATCCACCTTACAAAAATGTACGTGTGATACCTGGTAGGATTCTATATATGCATATAAATATACATGTGTGAATAGGCTACAGAAATTGGAAACAAGTATTCACATATTTGTTAAGTTTAAAAACACATGGAGAATATTTCAATTAAAATTTGACTAGATGTATAACTCCTACCTTATATAATGCAAATGTCAAGTCCAACTATAGAACATGTCTCCTCTGAAGTGCTTGTATTTCTATTGTGTTGGGTTAATTTTCCCCATTATATTAGGATGAATAGTCTGAGTCTACTAGGTATGGGTTAGTGTCAGGGATTCAGTACTTCGAATGAAAAATTGGAAAATGAATCCAATGTGTATGTAAATATATGCTGCACACATATACTCCCGCTCTCATCCAAAACAATGCCTTGACATTACCTTCACCCCAAGTAAGACACAATTAGAGGAGAAGAGTTACACAATCAGTGAATACATATCTGGAATGGAAAATGCTCAGGAGTTCACAACCTTGGAGGTGGTTTAGGAGTTTCCAAAAGTAAGGGACATGGTAAACACTTCACAAACATGTAACTCTGCTGGACTAAAAACTGTTTGAGAAACTGCCTCTGAGCTTCCGCACTTGAAATATATGTTGTTTTCAAGAGATTTGGCTTCCTTTGTAGTGAGACCATCAAAGCTGGGTCTGCATCTATGTGACCTGGAGGACATGGTTTCTTATTTTCCAATGAACAAGATGAAGCAGTGCTGAATCCTCTCTTTATAGGTAAACTGAGGCCACTGGGGACTAAGTGTCTCCCCGTCTCCCCGTGTGGACTGTGAAGCCATTTGGTCCTCCTCCAATTTTTGTGGAGTTTTTGCTGCTGCACTGTGAGTTTGGTATTTGTTTCACGAAATACTAGCAGCTAAACTGGGACACAGTGCTGGAGGGAGTTCTGTCACGTGTGGTGGGTCAGGGTCTGCAAGAGAATGCACCAACTAGGCTTCTATCTCTCACAGCTTGCCCCATTGCCCCCTTGTCCATATCAACCTGATTCTTAATTTTCCTCTTAAAACTCTCCATATAACAAGATGCCTTTACATATAAGGGTCTGCTGGCAGCACCATGTCAGTTACAAGCCATTTGGATTCCAATGGTAGATCCACATGGCCCTACCACGGATGTTTTATCAAACACCTCCCCAGCACTGCTCTAGACCCACTACTCAGCAGGCTCCAACTTACTGGCATCTCTGTTCTACACCATTTTCATGAAACTCAGTAAATCAAGGCACTGTCTGGTATACTCATGATCAGCAATAGGACATCCAAAGTTTCTCCAGCGCCACCTGGTCATACGAATTTCAAAAATTTCATGGTATTTATCTAGCCATTTTTCAAGCATGAAGTTGGAGGCACTGTGGGTTTCAATTCATTCAGCAAAGATTAAATGGTCAGGAAGCTCATTTCAATGAAATATCTGGAGAAATCTCACAGGCAAGGCTTCCCAAAGAATGGACAAAAGGTCACATTAGGCCAGGCCCATTGAGGTCTACAATGTGAGGTGCATGCGTGTTTTGACTCTCAACTATGGCTGCCATTTCTTTAAGAATAAAATCATGTGATATCCTTGCTGAGATTCCCAGGCCTCTGTGGAAATCTACCCGGGGCCTATGTCTCAGTTTCCAAGAGCGACTTTCATGCGTGGCCTCTTAAAATCCCAACAAAATTCATAGCAATGCTTCTCTGAGTTCAGTTCCAAAACCCAGTGTTTAAGGGGAATCACACCAGAGTTCAAGCCCACGTGGAACCAGTCATTTTTTCCAATGCCACACAAATGACCAACATTAAAACCCAAACACTCCCACATGGCCCTCACCTTATTCCATATAGTCAATCATCTTAAACTCTGGCTGGAGGTTTCCATGAGGGGTGCAGCCCAAGACAGTGTCCAAAATCAGCTCGTTTGCCCCTCATTTGCCTAAAGTCAGGGTAGCCTGGACACCGTTGCTGTGAACCAGGAGTGAACAAATAAGCCTGCCGTTAATACTTCTATGTTTCTCCAATTTGAGGGCTACTGATTTGAGGTATCGATTCTTTAGGTGATTTAGAGTCATGCAAAAACACAAGCACCTCTGCAGGGCTTTGAAGAACTCATTTGACTCACAGAATCCCTATTCATATTTGTTGGAGTGCAGGAACCTAACAGAGGAAGGCAAGAGTCTTCATCCACAATGAATGATATTTTTTGCCATTCTGGTTTTGGAAGCTCACATGGGATCATTCTTAAGATCCATCAGGTGCTGAGAATCTAAGTCACAGCCACACACAGGACCAAGAGGCTGATAAAGACACATCCCTTTCCAAAGCAATTAAGCAAAGAACCACAGGTGAGGCCCATTAATTTCCATTTGAAAACTCATTTCTTCAGGCTTCACAAAGGGGTGGCCTGAGGCAAAGACCTTCCAGACATTCAGTGCAAAACAACAATAAGTAAGCAAAAAGCCCAAAGCAGTGTTTCTGCACTGAGACTTTCCTGGTCACACTGATATCTGAGTTTTCTGAGATGCTCGCCATTCTCTTCAACTATCCTTTACATGGCCATGTCACAGAGCTTGGAGGTGATACATATTTTGGACACAAATCCCTGAGCCCATTCTGGAGAGTGGCCAGAATTCAGGAAGAAAACAACAACTTAGAAAGATAGCAGGTGTTGCACATCGATAAGACAAGCTGCAATCCATTCATATATTGGGCAGGATGAATTATAGGGAAGATTTATACTAGACAGGACACATCCATTAATGCATTCTCTTTTCTAATGTCTACAACAACGGACACAGTGGGATACACATAAACAGAAACACTCGCCTTGTCAAATGACTTACTAGAAACTGTCTGCTCCAAACCAAACAAACCGCCTTTTCAATCTATTCTCAAAACATGAGACAATACAACAAACCCACACCCACTCCCACAAAGGCACCTCCTTCCCCCAAGTAGGTCTGTGACTATCCAGAGTGTCCTCTGACTGGTGGGCCATACTATGTTCCCCCGAAATGGCCTGTCTTCTCTCAGATCTTGTTTCCTTGACCAACTCTGTGAAGATGTCAGGAAAAAGTGGTTAGCCACTACCTGTTTTCTCAGGAAAGGTCCATCTTGAGAGCTCTCCTGGCATTTGGCCATCCTCACATCATTAGGTACCAAGAAAACTGACTATGTCCTTGGTAAATCCAAACAAGTGAGCCCACTGGGCCTTGGACTGGGACTGCCTCTGGGTGCCTGGCTTCTTGGATACCAAGTTCAGAGAGTTCCATCACCAAGGAAATGAGGTATGTCACATTCTTTGGAACTGAATGAGGTCACTGCCTTGGCAACCACTTTGTCCTAACAGTTGCTTCCAAGGGTTAAATAAGATGGAGGTTTCCCCTACTTCCTGTGACACTTTCATAAGGTAGAATGTATATCAACCATTGGCACCCAGGAACAGCTCTCCACTCAGGCCTGGATTGTTCCACCTTGTCTACAATAAGAAGAGAGAGGCAGATTCAGACACATCCCTTCATCCTGACCAGGTTGTTTGCCATGGAAGTTGACTTTTGCTCTCTCAGGTGCTTCATACCTGCCTACAACTTCTCCAGGTATCATTTGTGCATGGACATTTGAGGTTCTCATCTGGTGGAAGATCCCCAACTTTCCTGTATTGTAAGAACCCCTCTGTCCCTGCACTTCTGTAAAATGATTGAGGGAACAGTGTATACTTGGGGTTAAAAACAGGTTTGATTTGGTGACGAATGATTCTGTGCGATGCATAATGGGATTGGGAACCTGCAATATTTACAAGAATATAGAGGTGAAATATAAGTAGGAAAAAAGAAATCTAGGTATGCTTTGAAGCCCAGAAGGGTTTTGCCCTTGATTGGGATACTTAGCTTTGAATTATGTTCTGCAAAGATGTCTCAGATAATTTGATATACAATGGCATAGGACCTTGTACATTGGATGATTGAATTTAGAAGAGAACATCCAGTCAAAAAGGGATATTCAGTAGGATTAGGAAGATAGTCGGTAGGTTTAGGAAGACGAGTGAGTATAGGATTTGGACCAAAAGTTCTTTAGCAATAGACTTTTGGTTATAGAGTGAATGTAAATGTCAGCACATATGAAGAGTCAGACACTATGTTGAACTGGGGAAAATATGTAGAAAAGCAGATATCAATGGAAACATTAGAAAGCAGGCAAAGTATAAAGTGAGGGATAGAATTAGACATTTTCAACAGGGTTGAGTTTCAATATATAAATTAGGAGAAAACAAATATGTAGTCACCAATAGGAGTGACAATTGACAGCATTAGGCAACCTGGACATGGATGTTTTTAGAAATCCATGTTCACTTTCCATTTAGGCTTTGGTACAATCATAAGTGTGACCTTTCCATTTTTTGTCCAGAATATTACTGTGATAATGAGGTGACATGAGTATTTCTTTCACCATTTCTGGGAGCAATATATTGAAGATGTAAAATTAGAATCGGGGGTACAAATAGGTGTACCCTGTTTCTATGAACATAGAGAAAAACCACGAATAGACCATACTGTGAATAAATAATATAACTTTTTTGAACTTTAAATAATGAATTGAACTGATATCTGAAAAATAAAAGGAAATTGTATATTGATATACAATCATTCATTCCAACCAGTTATATATCTAATGGAAATATTAGTGTTTTGGTTTATCATGAAGAGTGTGTGAGTTTTGCTTCAAAATGATTATGGAAATTCAAAATAATGTGTTTGGAAAGAAGTCTCATGAAAAGACCAGTCAAGAAACCCTGACAATACATGTGTTCTGAAGCAAGAAGTGATTAATGTTGAAACAAATGCCTATTAATTTGTGAACTTGGGGATGAAATGTATATCCTATGATGTGCAAAAACTGAAGAAACAATAATGTACCAGTGTCGAATACAAATGAATGACAAATTACATATCATGTCCCATAGGAGTCTACTTGCATTGATGTTAGACTGGGTCAGATACTGTAGAATAATGAGGATTTGTATGCACCCTTCACAGAAGTTAGCAGTCAGTACTAGGGAACAAATATGTATTTCAGGTGGATGAATATTTCTGATTATAATCTTCTGAAAAGTGGATTATAAATCAACATACATGAACATGAATGAATTTAGAGAGTGTATACTAGACACATATATTTCATATTTGGAAAACTTTGGAGAGTATATCTATATCTATATCTATACACACACACACACACACACACACACACACACACACACACAACACTCACAGACATTAAAAAGTACCAATATAAATGCCAATCGAAATTCATCAGTAAATATATATCATCCACAGATGCAAAAATATTTATGTTACTGAACATGAGTTTATGTATAATGTTGTTCTTCTAGGACGCTCTCTTATAGGTTGAATTTACATTTCCAACAGCATTTAGGAGGAGTGAACACTTCTCACAATTTGTATCTGCCAAGACATCCACCTTACAAAAATGTACGTGTGATACCTGGTAGGATTCTATATATGCATATAAATATACATGTGTGAATAAGCTACAGAAATTGGAAACAAGTATTCACATATTTGTTAAGTTTAAAAACACATGGAGAATATTTCAATTAAAATTTGACTAGATGTATAACTCCTACCTTATATAATGCAAATGTCAAGTCCAACTATAGAACATGTCTCCTCTGAAGTGCTTGTATTTCTATTGTGTTGGGTTAATTTTCCCCATTATATTAGGATGAATAGTCTGAGTCTACTAGGTATGGGTTAGTGTCAGGGATTCAGTACTTCGAATGAAAAATTGGAAAATGAATCCAATGTGTATGTAAATATATGCTGCACAAATATCCTCCCGCTCTCATCCAAAACAATGCCTTGACATTACCTTCACCCCAAGTAAGACACAATTAGAGGAGAAGAGTTACACAATCAGTGAATACATATCTGGAATGGAAAATGCTCAGGAGTTCACAACCTTGGAGGTGGTTTAGGAGTTTCCAAAAGTAAGGGACATGGTAAACACTCCACAAACATGTAACTCTGCTGGCCTAAAAACTTTTTGAGAAACTGCCTCTGAGCTTCCGCAATTGAAATATATGTTGTTTTCATGAGATTTGGCTTCTTTTGTAGTGAGACCATCAAAGCTGGGTCTGCATCTATGTGACCTGGAGGACATGGTTTCTTATTTTCCAATGAACAAGATGAAGCAGTGCTGAATCCTCTCTTTATAGGTAAACTGAGGCCACTGGGGAATAAGTGTCTCCCCGTCTCCCGGTGTGGACTGTGAAGCCATTAGGTCCTCCTCCACTTTTTGTGGTTTTTAGGCTGCTGCACTGTGAGTTTGGTATTTGTTTCACGAAATACTAGCAGCTAAACTGGGACACAGTGCTGGAGGGAGTTCTGTCACGTGTGGTGGGTCAGGGTCTGCAAGAGAATGCACCAACTAGGCTTCTATCTCTCACAGCTTGCCCCATTGCCCCCTTGTCCATATCAACCTGATTCTTAATTTTCCTCTTAAAACTCTCCATATAACAAGATGCCTTTACATATAAGGGTCTGCTGGCAGCACCATGTCAGTTACAAGCCATTTGGAATCCAATGGTAGATCCACATGGCCCTACCACGGATGTTTTATCAAACACCTCCCCAGCACTGCTCTAGACCCACTACTCAGCAGGCTCCAACTTACTGGCATCTCTGTTCTACACCATTTTCATGAAACTCAGTAAATCAAGGCAATGTCTGGTATACTCATGATCAGCAATTGGACATCCAATTTTTCTCCAGTGCCACCTGGTCATAGGAATTTCAAAAATTTCATGGTATTTATCTAGCCATTTTTCAAGCATGAAGTTGGAGGCACTATGGGTTTCAATTCATTCAGCAAACATTAAATGGTGAGGAAGCTCATTACAATGAAATCTCTGGAGAAATCTCACAGGCAAGGCTTCCCAAAGAATGGACAAAAGGTCACATTAGGCCAGGCCCATTGAGGTCTACAATGTGAGGTGCATGTGTGTTTTGACTCTCAACTATGGCTAACATTTCTTTAATTATAAAATCATGTGATATCCTTGCTGAGATTCCCAGGCCTCTGTGGAAATCTACCCGGGGCCTAGGTCTCAGTTTCCAAGAGCGACTTTCATGCGTGGCCTCTTAAAATCCCAACAAAATTCATAGCAATGCTTCTCTGAGTTCAGTTCCAAAACCCAGTGTTTAAGGGGAATCACACCAGAGTTCAAGCCCACGTGGAACCAGTCATTTTTTCCAATGCCACACAAATGACCAACATTAAAACCAAAACACTCCCACATGGCCCTCACCTTATTCCATATAGTCAATCATCTTAAACTCTGGCTGGAGGTTTCCATGAGGGGTGCAGCCCAAGACAGTGTCCAAAATCAGCTTGTTTGCCCCTCATTTGCCTAAAGTCAGGGTAGCCTGGACACCGTTGCTGTGAACCAGAAGTGAACAAAAAAGCCTGCCGTTAATACTTCTATGTTTCTCCAATTTGAGGGCTACTGATTTGAGGTATCGATTCTTTAGGTGATTTAGAGTCATGCGAAAACACAAGCACCTCTGCAGGGCTTTGAAGAACTCATTTGACTCACAGAATCCCTATTCATATTTGTTGGAGTGCAGGAACCTAACAGAGGAAGGCAAGAGTCTTCATCCACAATGAATGATATTTTTTGCCATTCTGGTTTTGGAAGCTCACATGGGATCATTCTTAAGATCCATCAGGTGCTGAGAATCTAAGTCACAGCCACACACAGGACCAAGAGGCTGATAAAGACACATCCCTTTCCAAAGCAATTAAGCAAAGAACCACAGGTGAGGCCCATTCATTTCCATTTGAAAACTGTTTTCTTCAGGCTTCACAAAGGGGTGGCCTGAGGCAAAGACCTTCCAGACATTCAGTGCAAAACAACAATAAGTAAGCAAAAAGCCCAAAGCAGTGTTTCTGCACTGAGACTTTCCTGGTCACACTGATATCTGAGTTTTCTGAGATGCTCGCCATTCTCTTCAACTATCCTTTACATGGCCATGTCACAGAGCTTGGAGGTGATACATATTTTGGACACAAATCCCTGAGCCCATTCTGGAGAGTGGCCAGAATTCAGGAAGAAAACAACAACTTAGAAAGATAGCAGGTGTTGCACATCGATAAGACAAGCTGCAGTCCATTCATATATTGGGCAGGATGAATTATAGGGAAGATTTATACTAGACAGGACACATCCATTAATGCATTCTCTTTTCTAATGTCTACAACAACGGACACAGTGGGATACACATAAACAGAAACACTCGTCTTGTCAAATGACTTACTAGAAACTGTCTGCTCCAAACCAAACAAACCGCCTTTTCAATCTATTCTCAGAACATGAGACAATACAACAAACCCACACCCACTCCCACAAAGGCACCTCCTTCCCCCAAGTAGGTCTGTGACTATCCAGAGTGTCCTCTGACTGGTGGGCCATACTATGTTCCCCCGAAATGGCCTGTCTTCTCTCAGATCTTGTTTCCTTGACCAACTCTGTGAAGATGTCAGGAAAAAGTGGTTAGCCACTACCTGTTTTCTCAGGAAAGGTCCATCTTGAGAGCTCTCCTGGCATTTGGCCATCCTCACATCATTAGGTACCAAGAAAACTGACTATGTCCTTGGTAAATCCAAACAACTGAGCCCACTGGGCCTGGGACTGGGACTGCCTCTGGGTGCCTGGCTTCTTGGATACCAAGTTCAGAGAGTTCCATCACCAAGGAAATGAGGTATGTCACATTCTTTGGAACTGAATGAGGTCACTGCCTTGGCAACCACTTTGTCCTAACAGTTGCTTCCAAGGGTTACATAAGATGGAGGTTTCCCCTACTTCCTGTGACACTTTCATAAGGTAGAATGTATATCAACCATTGGCACCCCGGAACAGCTCTCCACTCAGGCCTGGATTGTTCCACCTTGTCTACAATAAGAAGAGAGAGGCAGATTCAGACACATCCCTTCATCCTGACCAGGTTGTTTGCCATGGAAGTTGACTTTTGCTCTCTCAGGTGCTTCATACCTGCCTACAACTTCTCCAGGTATCATTTGTGCATGGACATTTGAGGTTCTCATCTGGTGGAAGATCCCCAACTTTCCTGTATTGTAAGAACCCCTCTGTCCCTGCTCTTCTGTAAAATGATTGAGGGAACAGTGTATACTTGGGGTTAAAGACAGGTTTGATTTGGTGACGAATGATTCTGTGCGATGCATAATGGGATTGGGAACCTGCAATATTTACAAGAATATAGAGGTGAAATATAAGTAGGAAAAAAGAAATCTAGGTATGCTTTGAAGCCCAGAAGGGTTTTGCCCTTGATTGGGATACTTAGCTTTGAATTATGTTCTGCAAAGATGTCTCAGATAATTTGATATACAATGGCATAGGACCTTGTACATTGGATGATTGAATTTAGAAGAGAACATCCAGTCAAAAAGGGATATTCAGTAGGTTTAGGAAGATAGTCGGTAGGTTTAGGAAGACGAGTGAGTATAGGATTTGGACCAAAAGTTCTTTAGCAATAGACTTTTGGTTATAGAGTGAATGTAAATGTCAGCACATATGAAGAGTCAGAAACTATGTTGAACTGGGGAAAATATGTAGAAAAGCAGATATCAATGGAAACATTACGAAAGCAGGCAAAGTATAAAGTGAGGGATAGAATTAGACATTTTCAACAGGGTTGAGTTTCAATATATAAATTAGGAAAAAACAAATATGTAGTCACCAATAGGAGTGACAATTGACAGCATTAGACAACCTGGACATGGATGTTTTTAGAAATCCATGTTCACTTTCCATTTAGGCTTTGGTACAATCATAAGTGTGACCTTTCCATTTTTTGTCCAAAATATTACTGTGATAATGAGGTGACATGAGTATTTCTTTCACCATTTCTGGGAGCAATATATTGAAGATGTAAAATTAGAATCGGGGGTACAAATAGGTGTACCCTGTTTCTATGAACGTAGAGAAAAACCACGAATAGACCATACTGTGAATAAATAATATAACTTTTTTGAACTTTAAATAATGAATTGAACTGATATCTGAAAAATAAAAGGAAATTGTATATTGATATACAATCATTCATTCCAACCAGTTATATATCTAATGGAAATATTAGTGTTTTGGTTTATCATGAAGAGTGTGTGAGTTTTGCTTCAAAATGATTATGGAAATTCAAAATAATGTGTTTGGAAAGAAGTCTCATGAAAAGACCAGTCAAGAAACCCTGACAATACATGTGTTCTGAAGCAAGAAGTGATTAATGTTGAAACAAATGCCTATTAATTTGTGAACTTGGGGATGAAATGTATATCCTATGATGTGCAAAAACTGAAGAAACAATAATGTACCAGTGTCGAATACAAATGAATGACAAATTACATATCATGTCCCATAGGAGTCTACTTGCATTGATGTTAGACTGGGTCAGATACTGTAGAATAATGAGGATTTGTATGCACCCTTCACTGAAGTTAGCAGTCAGTACTAGGGAACAAATATGTATTTCAGGTGGATGAATATTTCTGATTATAATCTTCTGAAAAGTGGATTATAAATCAACATACATGAACATGAATGAATTTAGAGAGTGTATACTAGACACATATATTTCATATTTGAAAAACTTTGGAGAGTATATCTATATCTATATCTATACACACACACACACACACACACACACACACACACACACACAACACTCACAGACATTAAAAAGTACCAATATAAATGCCAATCGAAATTCATCAGTAAATATATATCATCCACAGATGCAAAAATATTTATGTTACTGAACATGAGTTTATGTATAATGTTGTTCTTCTAGGACGCTCTCTTATAGGTTGAATTTTCATTTCCAACAGCATTTAGGAGGAGTGAACACTTCTCACAATTTGTATCTGCCAAGACATCCACCTTACAAAAATGTACGTGTGATACCTGGTAGGATTCTATATATGCATATAAATATACATGTGTGAATAAGCTACAGAAATTGGAAACAAGTATTCACATATTTGTTAAGTTTAAAAACACATGGAGAATATTTCAATTAAAATTTGACTAGATGTATAACTCCTACCTTATATAATGCAAATGTCAAGTCCAACTATAGAACATGTCTCCTCTGAAGTGCTTGTATTTCTATTGTGTTGGGTTAATTTTCCCCATTATATTAGGATGAATAGTCTGAGTCTACTAGGTATGGGTTAGTGTCAGGGATTCAGTACTTCGAATGAAAAATTGGAAAATGAATCCAATGTGTATGTAAATATATGCTGCACAAATATCCTCCCGCTCTCATCCAAAACAATGCCTTGACATTACCTTCACCCCAAGTAAGACACAATTAGAGGAGAAGAGTTACACAATCAGTGAATACATATCTGGAATGGAAAATGCTCAGGAGTTCACAACCTTGGAGGTGGTTTAGGAGTTTCCAATAGTAAGGGACATGGTAAACACTCCACAAACATGTAACTCTGCTGGCCTAAAAACTTTTTGAGAAACTGCCTCTGAGCTTCCGCAATTGAAATATATGTTGTTTTCATGAGATTTGGCTTCTTTTGTTGTGAGACCATCAAAGCTGGGTCTGCATCTATGTGACCTGGAGGACATGGTTTCTTATTTTCCAATGAACAAGATGAAGCAGTGCTGAATCCTCTCTTTATAGGTAAACTGAGGCCACTGGGGAATAAGTGTCTCCCCGTCTCCCCATGTGGACTGTGAAGCCATTAGGTCCTCCTCCACTTTTTGTGGTTTTTAGGCTGCTGCACTGTGAGTTTGGTATTTGTTTCACGAAATACTAGCAGCTAAACTGGGACACAGTGCTGGAGGGAGTTCTGTCACGTGTGGTGGGTCAGGGTCTGCAAGAGAATGCACCAACTAGGCTTCTATCTCTCACAGCTTGCCCCATTGCCCCCTTGTCCATATCAACCTGATTCTTAATTTTCCTCTTAAAACTCTCCATATAACAAGATGCCTTTACATATAAGGGTCTGCTGGCAGCACCATGTCAGTTACAAGCCATTTGGAATCCAATGGTAGATCCACATGGCCCTACCACGGATGTTTTATCAAACACCTCCCCAGCACTGCTCTAGACCCACTACTCAGCAGGCTCCAACTTACTGGCATCTCTGTTCTACACCATTTTCATGAAACTCAGTAAATCAAGGCAATGTCTGGTATACTCATGATCAGCAATAGGACATCCAATGTTTCTCCAGTGCCACCTGGTCATAGGAATTTCAAAAATTTCATGGTATTTATTTAGCCATTTTTCAAGCATGAAGTTGGAGGCACTGTGGGTTTCAATTCATTCAGCAAACATTAAATGGTGAGGAAGCTCATTACAATGAAATCTCTGGAGAAATCTCACAGGCAAGGCTTCCCAAAGAATGGACAAAAGGTCACATTAGGCCAGGCCCATTGAGGTCTACAATGTGAGGTGCATGTGTGTTTTGACTCTCAACTATGGCTAACATTTCTTTAAGAATAAAATCATGTGATATCCTTGCTGAGATTCCCAGGCCTCTGTGGAAATCTACCCGGGGCCTAGGTCTCAGTTTCCAAGAGCGACTTTCATGCGTGGCCTCTTAAAATCCCAACAAAATTCATAGCAATGCTTCTCTGAGTTCAGTTCCAAAACCCAGTGTTTAAGGGGAATCACACCAGAGTTCAAGCCCACGTGGAACCAGTCATTTTTTCCAATGCCACACAAATG